>NW_025214574.1:2888-22039 GCF_004010195.1 Chiloscyllium plagiosum | reverse complement strand
TCATTGATACAGATTGTAAAGAGCTGTGGACCCTGCACTGGTCACTGTGTGACTCCACTGGTGACGTTCTGTCAAACTGACTAAGGCTGATTCTTCCTGAATGCCTGTTTCCTGTCTAATAACCAGTCCTTCCCCATTTATATGTAACACACTCAAAGGGCTGAATAAGAACGAGAAACAATCCAGCCCCTCAGGCCTGTTCTGCCATTGAATACAATCATGGCTGATGTCATTGCGTCCTCAGTTCCACGTTCCTGTCCACTCTCCATATTCCTTCAGTTACTCAATATCCCAGCACCGACTGCACTCTGGGGCAGTGAATTACACTGATTCCCAACCCTGTGACAGAAGTACGTTCTCCTCACCCCTGTTTAAATTCTCCCCCACCTCATGCTAAAACTATGGTTTTACGATCGTTCGAGATTGTCCCACATGAGGAAATACCACTTCACATCTACATTGTCAATCACCTTTAACATTCGTCCAGACCTCAGACATCTCCTCTCATTTTTCTATACTCCTGGCAGAGTTGGCCTGAACTGCTCAATCTCTCTTCAGAGGACAAACTCCGCATCTCTGGAGTCAATCGAGTAAACCACTTCTGAACTGCCTCCATGGCAAATGCATCCCTCCTACAAAGAGGACACCAACACTGTACGCAGTACTCAGTTGCGATCTCAACCCTCCCTCCCTTTATAATCCATTGTTTAAGAAATAAATGCCAAAGTTGCACTTACCTTTCTCATTATCTGCTGTACCTACATCTGAGTATTCTGCAGTATGGACGCGGGCAGCCAGATCCCTCTGCACCTAATCATTATGAAGTCTCTCTCCATTTGGATAATAATTTGCCTTTCTGCTACACTGATCCAAATGGATACACTCATACATTTAGTTGTTCAGTTTCTTCTGCAAAATGTTGCCCCAATCTATCCATATACATTTTCTAATTTCTTCAATCTTCATTTCAATTTATCACCTGAGTTAGAGTCATCTGTTAATTTGGTTATAACATGTTCTATCCTCTCAAGTACGTAAGACTATAGATTGTAAATATTTGGGGCCTGGAGACCAAGACATATGGTTTCCTAAAAGTTGAATTTTGCCAAACAGAAAATGATTGATATTTTTTCCATCTCGCCGCGTTTTGTTGCCTCACCAAGCCTGTACCAAGTTGATAAATTATATTTAATCGTAAACGATCTTATTCTGCAGATTAATCATTTGTGCAGAGCTATTCAATGCCTTCTGGAAGTCCAAATATTTCCTCTCCCGGATCCCCATGATCGAAATCATGTTGATTCTGATGGATTGTGATTTGACTTTTCAAATTTCTTGTCATTAAGTCCTGAAGAATCAACTTTAACAATATTTCTTAAATTTGAACAGTTTTCTCACTACTATATATTCCATCGTGAAGGTGATAATTCTAAATTCTTACCTCTCTATAATCTTTTTGTTCACTGCAAACCTGTATAATTGGCACATGGCGTGAAATGACCTACTCTGATTGCTCTGTAAGAGGTCTGAGTTGCTTAATGGACTCATTCTCTTCCTTGTGTACAAAATCGATGGGTTGATATCTTTCTGGTGTTCCACATCACCATCTCGATGGTCTGCCTGTCCTCCTCCTGTTGATGCATAAGAGTCGTGAGAGCTTATGCAATCTTCCTGTTGCTGTGTAACAGTTTGATGGGCTGTAAAAAACCTACTCATATTCCTCCATCACAGGCTGGAGATACTGAACGGTCTCTCCTGATTCCCTGATATAGGACTGATGGAATGATTGGCCTTCTTCTGTTCCCATATACGAGACATGTGAGGTAAACTTCTTCCTCCTTTCCCATAAGAAATCTGAGAGTTGGCATTCTTCTCCAATTCCCGTGCAACAGACTCGATGGGATTGAATGTCCTCCTGGTATCCCAGTGCACCAATCTTTAGTCCCTGTGTGACCTCTTCCAGTTCCTATGTTACAGACTTGAGGAGGCTGAATAGCCTGATCCTATTGCTGCATAACAGGGTACTGTGCTGCATGGCCTACTCTGGGCCCAGTGTTATCGACTCGAGGAGCTGACTGGCCTCCTCCCGTAATTGGAAATCAGGCTCCAGGGACTGAATAGCCTCTTCCTGTTCTGGTGTAACAGGGTCGATGTCCTTCGAGACACTACCTCCTAATAAATGACAGAAAGTGCTGAACGACAGAGACCGTACTATGAGGCCCCTCTCGTCTCCATATCTTACAGAGACGAACCATTAATATAGTCTTTTGTCTGGATAAAATCCTGAAGGTGAAAATAACAAAAGAGGTCCCACCCAGATACCTCATATTCCTGGCTCAGCTGCTCAAAATTCATCATGACCTCCCTGTCAAAAAATTCTCCAAAACAGGAAACTCATCTGGCCTCCCAGAGCCTAAAGCCAGAATCCATCAATCCTGGCTGGAATCCTACCAATCCTACAATGAGAGTAAAAGCCAAAGTTTTTGTTTAGTAAAGTGCCCTCAACTTGTCCCATCATTTTCCATGCTTTCACTGTGTTAAGGACAATCGGTTTCTGCAATTCTCCATAACAGTCCTCATCTTGTCCATGAGCAACAGATTAATGAGGGGACAATTTGCCGAGAAGGCCTCGATGTCCAGCCAAATTGACCATGGGTCCTGACAAGCCCAATCAGCCACATCAGAAAGCAAGGAACCTGGTTTGTATTTCTAAAAAGTATGGTAAATCGACGCGCCCCCATTCACTGTGGAAGCTGCAATTTGTCCAGCTTAATAGGAGGCCATCTGTGATGCCAGATGAAACATCAACGCCAACTGTTAAGCCTCCGTAGCGCCTGCCTGGAGAGCGTCAAAGGGTGAATTGGCATGGGGTACCATACACAAGGAAGGACATTCATTTTTACCAGAGCTAACCCAAACAGGATATTGGAAAATTCTGTCTTATCTTCTCTAGAATCTGCACGAAGTTAGCTTTATATAATTGATCGAAGGCTTGGGTGATAAAAATACCTAAACTTCCTTGTGACCATCTGGAAGGGAATCAGATTCCACCCCAAGGTCGGGTTCTCTAATAAGACCCCCAACAGGGATGGCCTCCGATTTCATAAAATTGATTTTATACCCTGAGAAAGATCAAAATAAATTAATCATTCGTATTAAACAGGACACATATATCATTGGGCTAGTTAGAAAGAGAGGAACGCCATCTGCTTAAAGGGTGATCTTATGCCTTCCTGGTCCTACCTCCTTGGCAGTGATATTGGCGTCCCTCCGGATGGCTTCTGCCAACGGCTCAATCATTAATGTAAATGGTAAAGATGAAAGAGGGCAACTTTGTTGGCTACCGCTGTCAATACTAAAATTGTCAGACCTTATACCATTAGTGAAATTCGCTGCTTTTGGGTCACTATATAACACTGCCACCCACCTGGCGAAGACCCCTCCAAGACCAAACCATTCAAGGACATAAAAGGTGCACATCCACTCCATCAGGACAAATGATTTCTCTGCAACCAGGGAGACTACCGAGCCTGGAATCGAACCGTGCGGGCACACTGGAACCATATTTTGCACTCTTCTAATATTATCAGAGGACCTACGGCCCCTTATAAAAATGATCCTCTTTCGCAATGGACCTTCAAAGCCAGCATTTTCGACAAAATTTTAAAGTCCACGTTTAATAATGAAATAGGCACATACAAAGTGCAATCCTCTGGGACTTTCCCTCTCTTGAGAATAAGATCAATATTTCCTTCTCTCAGAGAGGATGGGAGGCAGTCCTGGCTGTACAATAATTGTACATATCCAACACTGGCCCAGCCAGCATGTCTATGAACTCCTTCTAAAACTCATTCTGAAAATCCATCTGGGCCCAGGGCTTTACCACTCTGGAGCTGCCTCACTGTCTTCTGTATCTCTCGGATTATCAGAGGGGCAATCTAAAGAGACGCCTGCTCTGAACTTACACCTGGGAGGTCCAAGGTCTTAATAAAGGACTCCATCGTCGCCAGTCAGTCCTCCCAGCCCGCTGACTGGAACAACCCAGAGTAGAACTTACTGAATGCTGCATTAATCTTTTTGTGATCGCGGGTGATAATAGCAGCAATCTTTTTTCTGGCCAAGTACGCCTAATATCTACCTGGTTATCCCAGCCCGCTGACTGGAACAACCCAGAGTAGAACTTACTGAATGCTGCATTAATCTTTTTGTGATCGCGGGTGATAATAGCAGCAATCTTTTTTTCTGGCCAAGTACGCCTAATATCTACCTGGTTATCACCATGTTCGAATACCTTCTGTTTCGCAAAGGAAATCTCTCTCTTTGCTCTCATGGCGAGTGCAGCATTCAGAGCAGTGCGGAGGGCTGTAATCTGCTGCAATTAAGTTATAGACAGTCAGACAAAATATGGTGTATCAGCTCTCTTCAGCCGAGCCTCAAGCATACGCTGCTGCTCTCCCCTTTGCCGCTTCTGAGTCACCGAGTAAGAAATAATCAAATCCCTTGTATAGGCTTTGGCAGTCTCCCAGAGCACCGTCGGATTACTGGTCGTGCACAAGTTCATGTTCCAAAAAAAAAATAAATTCCCCTGAAAAATACTCAATGAATTTCCTGTCCTTCAGGAGGAAAGAATCCTCGTGCCAGTGCCATGAGCCTGTCCCATCGCCACCATCCTTGAACTCCATGTGCACTGCCACATGATCAGAAATGGTTCCCAATTCTAAAGGACAGCACCGAATTCAAAAAGACCAATGGGCAAACAAGATGTCAATCCTAGTATAGCATTTATGTGGGTTAGAAAAGAAGGTGAAGTCCCTATCTTCAGCGTGAAGACATCTCACACATCCACGAACCCCGCTACCTGTTTAGGTCCACCAGCTGCCTGGGTGGCGGGGAAATACCTCCAATACCCCTCGACATCCTATTCACCTCCGGGTCCACACATCAGTTAAAGTCTCCCTTTAATTGTACGACGTGCCCCAAGGCTCAAGAAGCTTCCAGCACCTGTTTATTTTTCTCTTTCATGCTGGAGTTGCACAAGGACCAGACAGGGATGCTGAGACCTGGTGGGCCCGCTCGACCCGCACCCAGTCTGCCCTGACTTCCAGTTTCAAAAATTGTGTGAGCCATTGTTCCAAGAAGCTGACGAGCTGGCCTTCTTGTTCCGTTTCGGCAGCCTGACCAAGCTGATGTTCTTCTGACGGCTCCAATTTTCGAGGTCCTCGACCTGCTCTACTAAGGTCTGTACCTACCATTCTAGGGCTTGGACCCGACCCGCTGAGGATTCTGCCATGGTTTCCAAAGCCGCAGTCCACTCTTCCACCTCCACGACATGTGGGCCGAGACGCTGGATCTCCTGGCCATGCTTCTGCAGCTTGGCTGAGATCAGTTCCACTATGGTTCAGGTCTCTTCCATTGCTGAATAACCAGGGTAAAATTAGGATCCATTTCGAAACCAAGGGGGGTAATCAGTCTGTGAAACTGGGAAACATTGATAGACTGTAACACGAGAGCTTCACATCTGTTTTAGTTGGGATAAGGAAGATGCAGGTACAGAATTCAAGAAGATAGACTGGGAAGCTCTCGAACAAATTGATATGAGATGCAAGTTGGGATTGATGGTTTTGGATAATGTAAAGTCCAGATGAGTTGTTTTAGTCGAATCTGACCACACAAGGTAGGTGCTAGAGGACTGGAGAATAGCCATGTGGTTCCAAGTTACTGGAAAGGTGGTAGAGATAGACCAGTGCCTCGTGGTGTACCACAGCGAGCAGTGCAGTGTATCAAATTATTTGTGGTATTCATAAATGATGTAAATGTGAATGTGGAGGGGGTGGTGGGGGCTGAGCATAATAAGTAATTTTGTGATTGACACAAAGATTGGCCAGGTGGTTGGCAGTGAGGAGGAAGGCCTTATGTTACAGAAAAATACAAGTGGAATGGTCAGATGGTCAGATCAATGGCAGATGGAATGGAACCCTGAGCAGATGGAATGGAACCCTGATAAATATGAGGTGATGCACTTTGTAAGAAGTAACCAGGCAGGGGTGGAATTCAATGAATAGCAGAACACGAGGGACGTCAGAGGGAGTTTCTCCACACATCCCTGAATGTGACTAGACAGTGTAATGGCCAGTTAAGAAATCACACGGGACTGTAGGCATAGTGTTTATTCATCGAGCCGACATAATATGAGTTAAACATGTCATTGGTTAGGCCATAGATAGGATATTGTGTGCAGTTCTGGCAGCCGCATTACAGGAAGGGTTTTGGTTTCTCAGTAGCATCAGAAGCTATTGGAGTCTCCACAGAATTGGAAGCTTCAGTGGAAGTCTCCTAGCTGCAACTCTCTCTAAATTTTCACTTGATTTGTTTTCCCTCCTCGATTGGAGAACTGCATCTGAAAATCTGTGTCTGATCTTTCCTTTTTGCCAAGTACATGTGTATGGGATATTACTGTATCAGAACACTTAATTATTAATAGAGTCTAGACCAAGGCCTTCAAATGTTTTTGAGGATCTATGCTGTCGTTCATAACACGTGACACCTTCTCTTCCTGTATAATTGGTTGGAGGCATTAAATGGGCTATCTCTACACTTCTCCAATAATTTCACTAAGCCGAATGACTTCCTCATATTCCTGTGAAGCTAGCGTGAGGAGCTGAATAATCTTCTCCTTTTAACTGTGGAAATGTGCCGTGTCCAGCAGCACAGGTACTTGAATGTTACCAATACTTCCAACAGCACAAGCCTGAATGTTGTCCTGGTCTTGCTGCACATGGACACAGACTAGTTCAAGAGCTGAAGGGGAACATTTTTCCTGAATATTGTGTGATCTTCAGTGAACAACCCCACTTCTAATCTTATGGTGTGGGCAAGACATTTATGAAGCAGCTGAAGATATTTGTGCTGAGCAAGCTACCTTGAGGATCTTTTGCAGACATGTCCAGGACTGCATGGAGTTTTTTACACAAACCACAATCATTGTGCTTTATGCTTTAAATCATTCTAACCAGGGAAGTTTACAACTCATTCCCATTAAGTGCAATCCTGCTCAGGCTCCTTGAGACCGTCCTGAGTTAAATGATGCCATGATGTCAGGGCCGGTCACTCTTTCCTGAGCCCTTGTGTTCACGTCTTTTGCTCATATCATTAGGCCACAGTGTGGGGCAGGGAGTACTTTTTGACCAGTCAGAGTTGAGGGCTCTGCCATGAATTGGACACGAAAGAGGATATTAGACCTGATGATCTTATTGTGGGAGAAGACCTGCTTCTGTGTGGGGGTAGGGGGTGGGTGGCGTGTGGATGAATGACATATCCCAGTTTGTGGCCTTCTCACATTCTGTTATTGGAAAATAGAGGCTGTTATTTTCCTGGAAGCTCTGTAATTGAATATTACCAGATTGTCCGGACCATCTCTGGCTGAGGAATGGGGACTGTATTCACAGAGAAACTGGGTCTACAACCTGACCAACAAAAAGCACAGGTTGCAGAAAGGAGAAACTCAGTTAGGTGTGATGAGGACCCTCTTTCATACCACTGCCTGGGTTTTCCTATTACACTTTCTAAACCAGCCCAAACTGGGTTTGACGGTTTTGAGGGGCTGAATGCTCTCTTCTGTTTCTGTGATAGGAGTAAGTAGCCTCCAACTGCTCCTGTCTAGCAGGTTTGATGGGCTGAAGTGAACACAGAAACATGGGACTGAGGAGCAGGAGTGGGTCATTAGACACTTTGAGCCCTTCTCCATCAGGGACTAAGAATGTGGCTGATCAAGTTGTGGTCTCAGCTCCACTTTCCTGTCTGTGTGCTATTATCCAAGAGTCACTTCTCTCTCCAATATTTAACCAACTCAGTGTTGAATAAATATAAACAAAGAGACATCTCAAACTTGTGGGGAAGAGAATTCCCACTTAAAATGCCTGTTTAGAATTTCTGCTCATCCCTCTTATAGAGTCATAAAGCATGCAAATGTGTAAGTGCTGACCAGATATCCCATTATGTTCGAGTCTGATTTAAGACCATTTGTCTCATATCTCTAAATCTCCATATTCAAATACCCATCAAGATGCCAGACTCCACCACTTCTTCTGGGAGATAATTCCATATGGACACCTCCCTCTGTATGAAAACATTGCGTCTAAGTTCCCTCTAAAATATTTCCCCTCGTACCTTAAAACAGGTCTCCAGTCTGAAAAGCAATCCTCTATCAGCCTCTGTCTCCTCCCTTCCATCTAATTTTGTATTCAATTGGCTTGGGTGCGCTGGTTCCCATGTAACCTAACCTTGCTAACTTGTCTAATATGCAGAATGTGTCGAACAACTTGTTCCAGTCTGTATGGAAAACATATACAACACTTCCATCATCAATCTGCTTTGTCACCTCTTTAACAAACTCAGTCAAATTAGTGCGACACGATTTCTCATGCAAAAAGCCATGGTGACTATCCCCAATCAATTCTTGCCTTTGAAAATGCATGCACTTGGCTATCCATCAGAATCCCCTCCAACAGCTCACCCACCACTGATGTCAGGCTCACTGGTCCAGAGTTCCTTGGGTTGTTGGGTAACTGTTTTATTTTCTACTGCCGTTCTTCCATTGATCACAGCAAATTATCGGAGAAACCAGGTTGATGATATGGCCAATGTTATAGGTCTCACATTGGGTCAGGGTCATCCTCGGAAGAGGTCAGGTTGATTTCCTTTATTTGTGAAAATAACAAATTCATGACGAAAACAAAGTTCCTCAAACTATGATGGAAGTTGAATGTCAAACAGAATAGAAATTTTAAAAAAATGTACATTGATATTTCCAGTTCTGAAAATACTGAGGAGCACAAACATACACAGACACACACACAGACATATACACACAGACACACTCAAACACACAAAAACACAGACACAAAAACACGGTCACACACACAGACACTTGCACATACAAGTATGCGCACAAACACAGACAAATGCATGTACCGTAGAGCGTAAATAATTAGAGCAGAATAAAAGGCCGTTTGGCCCATCCAGTCTACTGAGCTATTAATCATGGCTGACATGCTTTTCAAGCCAATTCTCCTGCCTTCTCACAACAAGCCTTGATCCCATCATTAAGCATAATTTATCTAGTTATATCCTAAAGATGCTAGTGTGTCTGTGTGCATGTGTTATCTCTGTGTATGAACTAGTGTCCTGCCCTGTGCTCCATGTTGGATAGTGGGGTTTTAGCAGTTTTGAGGCACATCTTTGTAACTTGCTCTGTGCCTATCCATTGAACACCTGTGTTAATCACTCTCTGCTGCTCATGTGCTCAGTACCGTGAGGAATCCCCACAACTGTTAGTGATTCATATCAGGCTTCTCACTTACATTTCACTGACATTTGACTTAACTCTCGATTTTGTACCTTGGTGGAAGTGCTGGGGATGGTTTCCTGGAGGCTATGTATTAAACTGCTGTGGAAATTCAGGAAGACCAGAAGCTTTGGTGACCCAACTCTGGATGAAACATGGTGACTGTAGTTAAAGCGTCTGGATCTGCAACATGACCAACAAATGGCGCAGAGGCTGCAGAGAGGGGAATCTCTGTAAAATGTAATGAGGGAATTGCAATCAGATCATTCATGGTTTTGAAGAATGTTGGAGCAGGATTGAGTGGCTCGCTCATGCAACCTATTCAGATATTTCTGGTAATAACAAACCGATTTCCCTTTTGTCCCAGTGTCCCACTCTGGTGGATAGTGAGTCACCTCCTCCTGTTCCTGGGGAACAGAAATCTGGGGCCTCACTAGCCTCCAGATTTCCCTGGATCCCAGTCTCGAGCAGTTGAGTGACCGCCTCCTGTTCCTGTGTCCCAGTCTTGAGCAGTTGAAAGACTGTCTCCTGTCCCAGAATCGAGCAGTTAAGTGACTATCTCCTATTTCTCCCTGTTCCTGAGCAGTCGTTTGAATGCTTTGAATGATGTCACAAGGTTAAGAAAGGACTTGATAATAGGGAATTTCAAACTTGGAGCAGCATTAGACAAAAGTATCTAGAAACCTCTCCACCAAACATTTTATGCAGCCCGTCTGTTATTTTATTCCTGCTTCCTTTTATAAACAGGGTGAAACATATACAACAGTGCAGTGTTTCGACAATACTCCCACATACAGGGAAGACAGATTAAAAAGATTAAAAGATTTATGTTCTATCCCTCAGCAAACCTCATCCATTCCATCCAAACCTGCATAAATCTTTAAACCGTATATTGTAATGAATTAGTAGAGTAAATGTCACACTTTACCATTACAGTCACTGACTACAGCACTGCACCTTTCACCAAGATCTTCTCCAGAAAGTGCGCGAGCCTGACCACGTGATGCCGATGCGGAATTCCAGTTCTCTCCAAGATATTCCCCTCCCGGTTTTCAAATAAAGTTCCTTCTAAATGTAGACTACAAATCCCACATTCAGGCACAGTTTCAAGGCTTGCAGAGCGGATTACTGCTTTTAGCTGAGGGTGCATTTGGCAGACAGAGGGATCCTGAGGCTAGGCTTTGCTGTTCAGCTGGTGCCAGAGACGGTCTCACATAAGAGTGAAAGGGAGCTCGTTTTGTAAAGAAATGGGTGCAATTCACTCATTGTGTTGCATTGTGTTGCAGCGAAATTGCGTTTAATAGACAAACCTTTACTGGATAACTGCCTGTATATTGAATGGAGGATCAAAATTGATGGACCAAAGCGAATACAGTAGTTCCTATTTTATATGTTCCGATGTTTAAACATACTAAAGGATACGAACACTGTGTGGGGCAAACTGAATTGAGGAGATTTTCACCATGAACTAGAATGGAGGATGCTCAGTGTGTTAAATGACCTACTCCTTTCCCGATGTTTCTGTGCAGTCTGTGGGAAAGCTCTGTAAATGCTGTCACATACTCTCAGATGTTAGGAAGGAGGTCTCTGCAGGGTCAATAGGTTAGTGTTTCCCATTCCAATACTGAGGCTGGTGCTGGGTGATCGGTCCGGTTTTATCCTTTAAGACACTGGAACAGTTTAATACAATAGAGTGTCTTGCTTGGCCAGTTCCGAGACGATTGAAGAGTTTATCACATCTCTGTGTGTCTGGAGTCACATTTAGGCCAGACCAGTAAAGCACGGGTGATTCACTTCCTGAAACTACATTGGGGAGGGAAATTGGTGTTTGCAATCGACATTGGCTTCAAGGTCGCTGTTAATGACTCCAGGTTTTACATCTCGATATTTTATTAATTATAACTTCCACCAGCTGCAGACCATTAGCCGGGTCTGGATTAGTAATCCAGTGATATTTCCACAACAACACCAACTCCACATGGGGACCTATCTGAAACCACACTGAGCTGGTTATTTCTGTGTTACTTGACAGCTCTGTCAAAAAGAACTCCCACCAATGTGACTATTGTCACGGGACTCAGGGCGTGGTAAATGGTCAGACTGTAGTTATTCCCTTGTTATGGGATTGGACATAGCTGAGTATTTTTCCACATTGCCAGTGAGAGTTACAGCTGGAATGAAACAGCTCCCCCAGGGACACGGCTTGTTTTGCAGCACAAGTCTTCAGTCCGATGGCAGGAATGGGTTCAGGGCCCATTGCCTTTGTCTTATCTACTGTGTTCAGCTGTTTCTTCATGTCACATACAGCAAGTCAATTGATTAAAGACTGGCATCTGTGGGCAGCATGGCGAGGGTGAGGTGGATCATCAGCTCAACACTTCTGGCTGAGGACGGTGCAGACAATACAACCATGTATTTTACACTGATGTACAGGGCTGTCCCGTGATTTAGGATGGCGATGTTTATGGAGTCCTCTCCTCCAGTGAGTTATTTAATATTCATTCAACATTTCTGTCTGTATTTGGCAGCACTGCAGAACTTCGATCTGATCTGTTAGTCTTGGGATCATTTCGCCCTCTGTGTCAGATATAAGTCAAGTGCGGTAGCTTTATTAGATTATTATCAGGTTTAGGTACACATGGTTCCGACCCTATGATGTTCACTCACACTCGTCACTGAACCAAAAGTCAGCTTGATGGTAATGGCAGGCTGAGGGATTATCCTGGGGAAAATGTTACAGAATGCAGTTGAGTACAGTTCTGTTGCTGCTGTGATTGTACTGCAGCACATGAATGTCAACTTTGAGCTCCAATATGTTCAATTCAATTCTGATGACTATCCCCCAGTTCACACCAAGACCCATTCACCAATCAGCCCTGTACTCAGTGTCTTAACCTGGTTTCTGATGTGTTAACACTTCCATTTTGCTATTCTTATTCTGCTGAGGGTCTCTCCATGGTGTCATGCCTCCAATTTGTTACTTTACTCAAACCCCTTAACATATGTATCTGAATCTTTTCCATTCCCCCATGCCATTTTCTGTTCTTGATGTGAATGTGTTCCCCTCTGTTTCTCTAACAGACCATGATTAAGAGCTTATGCAGTTTCAGATCAAGTAATTTGTGCACCTTGCATTATCGGTCACTTCCCAGTGCATGGCCTTCCGTGTTCGACAGGGCGTTTGAACATCTTTCACACATGTCTATGGAACTTGTTTAAAAACAGAAATTGCTGTCGAAACTCGGCAGGTCTGGCAGCATCTTGTGGAGTGAAAGCAGAATTAATCTTTCAGGGCCAGTTTTCCTCCTACAAATCTCCCATTCTCTCCAGCAATTTTTGCATTTTCATTTCCAGGATCCATAGTTATTTGTTTAATTGAAAACTTGTTCTGAGCATATTCATTTCTAGAGAAACTCATCAGGTTTGGCATCATCTGCAAGAGACAGAGAAACAGATTTAGCGTTTCAAATCACGTATGACACGATTTCAGAAATGAAAAGGATTGGAAAATGAGCTTTATAATCCCTTGACAGATGTGAGAAGTGGGTTGACGGGTAAAAGAGGGTGTGGCAAAAGATAAACGAGCTTTTAGTAGTGGTGAACGAGATGATCATGTGAAATAGCTTTAAATTACGCTATGAAAGGGGAAAAGGCGTTCTCTCCATTGAGTGATAGATAAAGAAGATGCAACCACACAAGGTCATAGGGAGGCCAGGAGGGAGAATGTACGGAAACTGGAGAACAGTTAGAATGAGGTCAGACTGTGAAGTTATGAAATTGTACATTAACGTCTACAGGATGTAACGTATGAAAGTGTAAAGTGAGGTGTTGCTCGTGCTTGGGCTGGACTTCCTTGGAACATTACAGCAGCCCAGGTCCGAAATGTTAGCATGAGAGCAATGTAGGTTATTGAAATGGGAAGCAATGAGAAGATCAGGGTTATTTCTACAGACCGAGAGGGAGTGTTCCACAAAGCAATCTCTGTTTGGTCTCGCCAATATAGAGAGACTGCATTGTGAGCAGCAATGATAGGAGACCAGATTGAAAGTTTACAAGTGTAATGCTGCTTCACCTGGAAGGTATATTTGGTGCCTTGGACAGTGAGGAGGGAAGAGGTGAATGAGCAAGTATTGCAGCTTCTGCAATTGCATGGGAAGGTGCCATGGCGGAGTGGGGAAGTGTTCGGGGTGATGAAGGGTGACACACAGGGAATAGTCCCTGTGAAATACAGTGGACGGAAGGGGAAGATGTGTTTGATGGTGCTGTCCTGCTGGAGATGGTGGAAATGGCATAAGATGATTATGTGAATGTGGATTCTAGTTTAGGAGGCAGTGTGGACAAAGGGAGATCTATCATTGTTCTGGGAAGGAGGGAATGGAGTGAGGGCAACACCATGGGAGATCGGACAGTCACAGCTGAAGGCCCTGTTCACAAATGTTTGGGGATTTCTAGTTTGAAGGAAAAAGAGGTCACGTCAGACGCAGCTCTCTGGAATGTGGTGTCACCAAACAGAAACAACAGACATGGAGAAACTTGAAAAATGGATTCAGCCTCCCCGATCATGTGTTCAGCCACATGCAGAAGGTCTCCCTGAATGATTGAAAAGAACCAAGCATCTAAATTGAGGATTTCTGCCTCACATCTGATCTGAAGCGGAACGTGAATATAGACCCAGAGGAAGGTCAGTGAGTATACGTGAGCAGACATTCAAGCAGATACCCCAAACCGCTCAGTAATTATTGTTTCTGTTCAAAATGAAGAACTCGATAAGAAGGTGAACCACTCTGGTCTAAAGCTCTCGAGCATACTGTTGATGAGCATTAGTGGAGGGCCAGATTTAGAATGTTTATTTCAGGGACCATAAGCAGATGGACTTCAGCTGTGCTTCCTGATTTATCCCCCATCCGCCCCAGAAAACCCTGCCAATGCTGCTTCATCCTCTTCCCTGCTTTTCTCCCCTTTCCGATTCCAGGTTCTCCCTCTCCAATTGCAGAGTAAATTTTCTCACGTAATGGTCCCTACCCACTTCACCTGAAACTCTTTGGTCAAATCTACCTATTCTGCAGTAGCATCAAGCTGCGTTTTGTGCTGCCATTTTGCCTCTGGTCTCAGTGTGTCTCGGCCTCTCCATCATGCTGCTTCACACCATCAACTCACATCTCGTTCCGGAATGTTTCCTTCTTTGAGTAAACTTTATTGAAAACACCTCTCCCCCTTTGCACTGAATTCACACTGTGATCCAAATTTCAAAAAGATATACTCAGCCTTCATCTCACACTGCTAAAGGCAACTGCACACTGACCATGTGGTACAAGAATTCCCCTTCTGAAACGGTTCAGGCCAGTGATGCGCTTTCACTGTAGAGATCATCGCCCCATTTGGACAAAGCAATTCAGGCGTTTGACCTCTTATTGGTACTCGTAACCTTTCCTGCTGCCTTAGTACTGTAACATGGAGAAAAACAAATCACAGTATGAAGCTTGAGCTCAATGTCATTTACCTGTCATTTGAATACTGTTTCAAATTTGCAGTGCTTACCTTGAAATGCTTGTTCGTACAGTTAGTGTCAGATAGCGTGTAGGAGGTTGAGGGATGACATTGTAGAAGTTCATAAAATCATGAGAGGTATGAATAGAGTGACCAGCCGAGGTCTTTTCCACGGGGTGGGGGAGTCCAACCATAGAAGGCACAGGTTAAAGGTGAAAGATGGAAGATTTGAAACGGACGAAGGGTCAATGTTTTCACACAGAGGGTGATGTGTGTATACGGAATGAGTTGTTAGAGGAAGAGTGGGAGATGAATTGGCAAGAAATACAAAAACAAGCAGCACAAGCTTTTTCGAGCATATAAAAAAAGTTCAAGATGAGTGTGTGACCTTAGGTAGAAATTAAGTCAGGAAAGTATATTGAGGATAATTGGAGGGTGTGACTGAAGAATTGGCTACAAGGAACAGACAGATAATTTACACCCATGTTTTACATCTTTCCTCACAGTAAGTATTTCGATGATGTATACCAAATGGTAATAGGAGGGAAATTCCTGAACCGTCTCTAACAAAAGGAACAAGGATTTTTCTAACAGATAAGAGCAAGAGTAGACAGGCCAGCAGTAATTCCCAGCTGGTTTTAAAAGAAGTGGTCACAGTCTTGGGGTCATTGCTCCCTCTCTATCAGATGTTATTTCTGCTGTTTGTTAATGTAAACAGTAAGCGCGATAGCTTGAATGGGGTGTCATCAGGTTTAGGTACACATGGTTCTGACCGCGGCATGTTCACCCACACTCAACACTGAACCGGAGATCGGCTTCATGGTAATGGTAGACTGAGAGATTATATTGTGGTTGAATATAATTCTGCTGCTGCTGCTGCTGCTACAGCTGCTATGATTTGCAGCATCACATGAATGCCCAGTTTGAGCTGCAATATCGGCAATACAATTCTGCTGCCTTTCCTCAATTCGCATGGGGACCCGGTCACCCTTCTCCCCTGTACACAGTGCCCTATCCCGATTTCTGATGTGGGAACGCTTCCTTTTTTTAAAATTCTCATCCTGTTTCGGTATCTTCATGATGCCATGCTTCCAATTTGTCGCATTCCTCAAAAGCATTTAACGTTTTCACCTGAATCTTTTCTCCTCCAGTAATGCCATCTTCTGTTGAAAGCGAATGTGTTTCCCTCTGTTTCTCTCCATGACCAAGATTAAGAGCTCTGTAGTGTCGGTGATGACAGCCTTTTTTATTTTCAGAACAAACGAATTCGTATACCTTGCATAATCATTCACTTCCTGGTGTATGACGCTCCATGTTGGACAGGGCATGTGAGCAGCTTTGACAAACATGTTTGAAACTTGGTGAAAAACAAAAATTGCGGAAGACACTGAAAAGTCTGACAGCATCTGTGGAGTGAAAGCAGAGTTAATATTTCGGGTTCTGTGACTGCTCGGCAAAGCACAGATTAAGTCCAACAATTTTTGTTTTTGTTTCAGATTTCCTGTATCCAACGATCTTTGCTATATTGAAAATGTGTTCTGTAACTTTTTATTTTTGAAGGAACTCAGGGGTCTGGCAACATCTGCAGAGACAGGGAAACAATGTTAATGTTTCAAGTCCAGTGTAACTCTTCTTCAGACGTGTAAAGGATTGGAAAATGAGTGTTTTAGTATCTTGGCAGAGGTGGGAAAGAGTGTTTGGAGGCCCAGTGTGAAAGACAAATGAGCTTGAAATTGTGGTGAAAGAGACACAGATATATAATAGGTGTAAATTAATGTGTAAATATTAGAAACTGATTTTCTCTGTTGAATGGAACATAAACAAAACACGAACTTAGGGAGCCCAGGAGGGAGAGTGTACGGAAAATGGAGAACAGCCATAATGGATTCAGGCTGTGAATTTGTGGAATTGAATATTAACTCCTATATTTGACGTACCAAAGTGTAAAGTGGGGTATTACTCGAGCTTGGGTTGTGCATCATTGGAACATTGCAGCAGCCTGCATTTTATTAGAATCCCTACAGTGTGAAAACAGGCCCTTCAGCCCAACAGGTTTATACTGACCCTCCAAAGAGTATGCGAATCAATTCCATTCTCTACCCTAATACTATACATAGACCATTGACTATTGCACCTAATATCAACATCCCTGAACACAATCGGCAATTCAGCATGGCCAGTTCACCTCACCTGCACAACTTTGAACTGTGACAGGAAACTGGAACACCCAGAGGAAATCGAACCCAGTTCCCTGATGCTGTGAGGCAGCAGTGCAAACCGCTGAGACACACCGTGCCATCCAGGACCGAAATATTATAAGGCCACAACTCTATACGAGCAGAAATGAAGCCATTCGGACCATCAAGTCTGCTCCGCCATTCGATTACGAATGATAGATTTTCAACCCCATTCCCTTGCTTCCTGTCAGTTATCTTTGATCCCCTTGTCAATCAAGAACTTATCTGAGTATGTTTTAAATATACTAAATAGAACATAGAACAGTACAGCACAGAACAAGCCCTTTAGGCCACGATGTTGTCCTGAGATTTAATCCTAATGTAAAATGTAGTAATTTAACCTACGCACTCCTCATCTCACTGCTATCCATGTGCATGTCCAGCAGTCGCTTAACTGTCCCTATACGAGCAGAAATGAAGCCATTCGGACCATCAAGTCTGCTCCGCCATTCGATTACGAATGATAGATTTTCAACCCCATTCCCCTGCTTCTTGTCAGTTATCTTTGATCCCCTTGTCAATCAAGAACTTATCTGAGTATGTTTTAAATTTACTAAATAGAACATAGAACAGTACAGCACAGAACAAGTCCTTTAGGCCACGATGTTGTCCTGAGATTTAATCCTAATGTAAAATGTAGTAATTTAACCTACGCACTCCTCAACTCACTGCTATCCATGTGCATGTCCAGCAGTCGCTTAACTGTCCCCAATGACTCTGCTTCCACCAACAGAGCTGGCAATGCATTCCATGCATTCACAACTCTCTGCATAAAGAACCTACCTCTGACGTCTCCCTTTTACCTTCCTCATAATATCTTCAAACTATGACTTCTCGTAGTAGTCAATCCTACCCTGGGGAAAAATCTATGGGTATTGACTCTATCTATTCATCTCATTATTTTGTACACCTCGATCAGATCTCCCTCTCTCCTCCTTGTCTCCAGAGAGAAAGGTCCAAGCTTGTTCAAACTTTCTTCATAAAGCAAGCCCTCCAGTCCAGGCAGCATCCTGGTAAGCTTTCTTTGCACCCTCTCCAAAGCCTCTGTATCTTTCCTATAGTAGGGTGACCACAACAGGACACAATATTCCAAGTGTGGTCTCACCAGGGTCTTGTAGAGCTGCAGAAAAACTTCGTGGCTCTTAAACTCAATCGTTCTGTTAATGAAAGCCAAAACACCATATGCTTTCTTGACACCTATCCACTTGGATGGCAACTTTGAGGGACCTATGCACTTGCGCACCCAGATCCCTCTGTTCCTCCACACTGCCAAGAATCCGGTATTTAATGCTATATTCAGGATTTGAATTTGACCTTCCAAAATGCATCACTTCGCATTTACCCAGGTTGAACTCAATCTGCCATTTCTCAGCCCAGCTCTGCATCCTGTCTATGTCGCGCTGCAGCCTACACAAACCCTCTATACTATCGACGACACCTCCAACCTTTGTGTCATCAGCAAATTTACTAACCCACCCCATAACCTCCTCATCATTTATAAAAACTACAAAAAGTAGAGCCCCAAGGACATAGCCCTGTGGGATCCCTCTCAACACTGTCCTCCAAGCAGAATACTTTCCATATTCAACCACTGTCTGCCTTCTGCCAGCCAACCAATTCTGAATCCAGATAGCCAAATCTCCCTGTATCCCATACTTCCTGACTTTATGAATGAGCCTTCCATGGGGAACCCTATCAAATGCCTTGCTGAAGTCCACATGCACCACGTCCACTGCTCGACCGTCGTCGACCTGTCTTGATACCTCCTCAAAGAAATCAATAAGATTTGTGAGTCATGACCTGCCCCTGACAAAACCATGCTCACTGCTTTAATCACACAATGCTTTGCCAAATAGTCAAAAATCCTATCCCTCAGAATTATAAGATTTGTGAGTCATGACCTGCCCCTGACAAAACCATGCTCACTGCTTTAATCACACAATGCTTTGCCAAATAGTCAAAAATCCTATCCCTCAGAATTTTTTTCCAAACGTTGCTGACCACAGACGTAAGACTGACAGGTCTCTAATTGCCAGGGATTTCTCTATTACCCTTCTTGAAATAAGGAATAACATTCGCTTCCT
>NW_025214574.1:0-1005 GCF_004010195.1 Chiloscyllium plagiosum | reverse complement strand
AGCCACACACGTAGACGACAAGCAACATGAATTCGACTGGGACAACACTACCATTATAGGGCAAGCCAAACAAATAAGGCAAGCGAAATTCCTAGAAGCATGGCACTCATCCACAAACTCCATCAACAAACACATCGACCTGGACCCAATATACCGGCCACTACAACGGACAGCTGAAACTGACAACCGGAAGCGGCAGGGACAGGCCACAATAAATGCCGGAGGAAACACCACAGAAGCGCTTCACAGGAGGCTCCCAAGCACTGGGGATGTCACCTAGACAGGGGACGAAATGTTTGCAACAAAAACTTCCAGCTCGGCGAACAGAACCAGAACAATGAGCACCCGAGCTACAAATCTTCTCACAAACCTTGTACTGCGTAGGAGCGAGAGAGAGGGGGAGAGAGAGAGAGAGAGAGAGAGAGAGAGAGAAGGTGCTGCATTGCAGTGGTGAGAGTTATGGAGCCTTATTCTGGGGAAGGCGCGAACAGATATACAGTGAGTGTGAGAGAGTAGAGATAATACTGTGACCCTTATCCTGACAGAACGGGGAAGGTTATTGATATTTTTCCTGTATTGCTGGACTTTTCGTTGGACCGCAGATACTGCACTGAGCTGGGTGGGGAGCTCATCCCATGCTCGGTGGGTCTGGTGGTGCGGCTCCCTCTGGCAAGAGAATGGTCTCCCTCTGTACTAAACTATTCACCAGGTCCTCCGTGCCCCTGTCGACAAATTGTGGTGTAATTTCCCCTTGTCTGCCATGGTCGGATAAACTATGCAGGGCAGCTCCAAACTGAGAAAGCTCAACCATGTGCACATTGGCCTTTTAATGATGGCAGCAGTACCAGGGATCACTGACTATCCAAGGGCATCCGGGAGATGGTGTGTACCTCCAGCCATGATGGGTGGGAGAATCGGGCTGGTATTGAATGAGAGGGACACCATGGAGTGGGGTGGATTGTTAATGAGGTGAGTTCGATAAGATAACACCAGGAAACTAGCTCT
>NW_025214573.1:44719-46375 GCF_004010195.1 Chiloscyllium plagiosum | reverse complement strand
CACCAACAGCAAATTCTATCCTCTCACTGGACAGAGTTAAAATTGTCTTTATTCAACAGAAGGAGCAGAAACTACAGTCTGGCATCCTCTCTCCACATTAACGGTGAGCCGGAATTTTATAAACGGTTTCAAGTAAAATTCAGTGGCCGACATTGATTTGGTTCAGTCGATATTTTTGCCAAGCGTAATTCACCGAGAGGATGCTGCTGTGTGAAACAGCGTGGGGAATTACTGCAGGGCCTCCTGCACATGGGACACACCGCAACTGATGTGTTTCACCCTCACCAGTTTATTCCTATCTCGGAGAAGAGAGGTTTGATGATTCAGATCATAGCAGCCAGACAGAGAACAGGAGAAGAGCACTCAGCCCTTCACAAGCTTGTCACCACAGCTGGGTCATCGTGGCCCGTGTATCAGTATGGGATAGTAGTCTGCAACTACTGACTGGAAGCATAGCAAATTGGAGTGCTGGTGGGACTATCACACAGGAGAAAACGGCTTCGACCTATCAACTGGAGTGGCTCCCAATGTGCAACTCCGCTCACCTCAACTGAATAACTGTAAACAAATTACTCAGTGATTCAAAGGAATACTCGGTTTTGAATCTGCATTGTGTCGTGTACCTTCGAGAATGATGTCAAAACATCTTCATTGCTGTGATGGAGTATCCTGTTGGGCAGAATATATCCGTTGTCAAATTTCCTACGTTCTGTTGGTCCAACTCCGATTTCACTCAGAATCACGAAATGTGTGACAGCGCAGACTGAGGCCATGCAGCCCACCTTAGCGCTGCTGGCTCAACACAATATGTAAATAAGTATCTCATTCTGTCGCCTTCTCCCTGTAAATCTGCACATTGTTACATTGAACGTGCCCACCGAATTCCCATTTGTGTCCATTGAATCTGCCTCTTTGTCACTGTCAGACAGTGACTTACTGACCCCACTCCTGTGCGAAAACGGTCTTCCTCATGTCATTTTTGCTTATTTTCCTGATGACTTTACATCTCTGCCAAATCGTTCTCGATCCTTTCAGGCCTGGGAGCATTTTCACAGCATTATTTCCTCTGTCTATAACCCTCATGACGTGGAAAACTTCAAACAGCCTTCTGTTCACCAAAGACAACTGCCCCAACTTTCCAATTTACCTTCATGACCGACATTCCTCATACACGGTACCATTCACTTCAACCTGTTCAGCGCCGTCTGCAGTCACTTCACTTCCCCGCTTCTTGAAGTATCACCCTCAGAATTGAGCGTAATACAGGTGGAGGATTCATTCAGGCTCGGATTGCGCGGGTGAAAAATCTGCAATACTTGTTTTCACTTTGAGCAAGTGTTTCCCTGTGCCGTGTTCTCTGCAATGATACCTCAGTCCCATTCCTAATTCAGGCAGTCCGATCTGATTGAACGAAGCGGCTTTTTGAGAAAACTGACCCGGCATTTTTGCTCAGGTCAATTTAAGAAAACCCAACGGTAGCATCATACCCGAGACCAACAAACATGTGCGCGCCCAGCTCCTGAAGCAACTGGGAGTTGTTCAGTACGAAATACATTGTACATTGCTCCCAGACTTACAAGCAGCAAAGAGTTTCAAGAACATCTGCTTCTCATTCTGTCTCCCTGCTCCCAGGACGCTGCTGTTTGTCCCGTCCCC
>NW_025214573.1:41372-44005 GCF_004010195.1 Chiloscyllium plagiosum | reverse complement strand
CATGTTGGAGAATGACGTGAAAAGATCTTCACTGCTGTAGTGTCATGTGCTGTTGTGCAGACATGTCGCCGATGTGCAAATATAAACTCAGAGAGCAATGTACACTCGAGACTCTGAGCCAGCTGAAACTTGCTCAGTGTGAAATACATTCCACATTGCTCCAAGAATTGCAAGCAGCAAAGAATTTCCAGAACATCTGCTTGTCATTCTGTCCCCGAGGCGCTGATGTTTGTGTCATCCCCAGGAACTGGACTCCCACCACTGGCGGATAATTAAACCAATTTGTTCCTACTTGCAAGCTGTTCTGGGTTGGGTGGGGCGGAGGGAAGAGTCCATTCGCTCTTCTGCGCTCTCTCTCAATCCCTTGGGGTGAGAGGTATCAGTTACACTAATGCGTGGGAAGTGAGCTTTGATTGTGAACTTGCTCCAATGGTCTGTTATTGGCGAGATAGAAAGATGCTGTGCTGGCGGATCAGAGAGAAATAGACAACGGAGACTCTTCCCTAAAGTAAATTCATATGAATACATTGTTGTGCAGCCTTCTTGGTGTTCTGAAATCCTCTTCACGCAGCAATTTACGGAAAGTCTATTGCAAAGTGGGCATCGTTTTCTTTGCTGCGACTGCGCAGCAGTTAACATCTGAGCCCCAAGTGCCCCAGATGAAGAGAATCCGAGTGAAACCTTCACTCACTGAGAGTCATCCCCATGGCTCTGAGCTGAGGGACTGCAGGCAGTCCACCACGGAAGGGACGGTTAAAAATGAACGTTGTTGTTCCCTCAGTCTCTCTGTCCCAGAGACCGGCAGTGGGATGGCATAAACGCTTAGCATCATTCTCCCACCGACAGAGGCGGTTCAGCCCATCGAGTCCCGGCGACTGTTTGTCACTTGTCTCTCTCTCTGAGGTTATTCACAATCGGTGATATCTGTCCTAATAGTAAGGGACTGTGTCTGAGTCGTGATGCGGTTTCTGACATGCTGATCGTCTTGTCATTCACGTCGGAACCGGCGTTGCGAATTACTGCGGGGAATGGACAAAACCGCAAGGCATGCGTTTCAACTTTATCATCGCATTGGCATCTCAGAGAAGTGGTTTTGCGATTCAGTTAATAGGAAACCGACGAAGAACAGGAGAAGATCACTCAGACCTCCAAAAAGCATGTTACTTGAACCGTGTGAGGCTCGCGAGTGTATCGGTATGATACGGGGCATTCAGACACTCAGAAAGTAGGTGCAAAGGCAAGATACAGAATAGAGCACAGTACCATTACAAATGGAAGCTGCTCAAGGAGACATGGAGCAACAGCAAAGGATGGTTTCAATCCATCGACCTCTGTGTTATGGGCCCAGCACACTCCCGTTTTCCACAGGTCCGTTCAGCCATTCGTCTGGCATGTGGCATGCACGTTAGAGACTGATGTCAAAGATCTCCACTGCTGTCGTCTAATATGCTGCTGCGCAGACGTATGGAGGCTGTGGAAACATAAACTTTTTTCTCACTTCCCACATTCTGTTGGTCGAACTGTGATTTCATTCTGAATCACAGCCTGTGTCACAGCGCAGACGGACGCCATGCGGCCCACCTTCGCTCTGCTGGTTCGACACAGTAAGTAAACATGCGTCTCTATTCGTATCATTCGCTTGCCTTCTCCGTGTATTTCTGCATATTGTTACTTTAATCATGACCACCGCGTTCCCTTATGCGTCTATTAATTCTGCCTCTTTGTCAATGTCAGGGGATTTGCTGACCCTAACCACACCCTTCCTAATGTCACTTTTAGTTCTTTTCCTGATGACATTAAAACTCTGCCGAATCATTGCCGATCCTTTCAGGTGTGGGAGCATTTTAACTGCATTACTCTCTCTGTCTGGACCCCGCATGACTCGGAAAGCTTCAATCAGGCCAGATTTCGAACTTCTGTTCTCCGAGGAGAGCTGTCCTAATTTTTCAATCTAACCTCATCGCTGACATTCCTTAAACACGGCACCACTGGCGTCAACGCAATATTCCATCATTTCACTTCCCTGCTTTCTGCTCAATTTGTATTTCAAGCAGCCCAACCTGGTTTAGCGAAGGTGCTTTCTGAGAAAACTAACCGGGCACTTTTACACAAACCAGGAAACGCGGGCTCGCGCCGAGATTCGAGCCATGGATCTTTTGCAAGCCTGCGGAGTCGAAAACCCAATGCGGGAATCATACCCAGAGACCAACACCACACCCCCGCTCTACCTCGACAACCAGCTGAGTCTTGCTCAGTGTGAAATACATTTGACATTGCTCTGAGAATTGCAAGCGGCAAAGAGTTTCCAGAACAGCTGCTTCTCATTCTGTCTCCCTGCTTCTGTTTGTCCCGGGCCCTCTCTACTGGCAGAAAGTTGAACCATTTAGTTTCTAAACTTTTCTCTAACACCGGAGTGACCAGTTACAAGCATTGCCCTCCTCAACACAGGATACAGAGAACAGGTGAAGACCCCGCAGACCTCCACGAGTGTGTCATCTCAACTGTGCACATTGGGCCTGTATATCAATGTGAAATATTTATGTCGAAGTTTTTTTGGAAAGAGATGAGAAGGCGAGGTGCAGAACAGTGCGCCGTTATACGGGAAAGCTGGTAAAGTGGACATTGACTGAACA
>NW_025214573.1:35040-39445 GCF_004010195.1 Chiloscyllium plagiosum | reverse complement strand
TGTTCTTCCTAATGTCACTTTTACTTTTTTTTCCAAATGCCTTGAAATCTCTGCCAATTTTTGGGAAATTGAAAAGATTCTCATTCCTGCACATGAGGCTGAATTGATTTAATTTCTAACGTAAAGGACTGCGGATGCTGAGAATCAGAGACACAAAGAGGAGCTGCTGGAGAAACTCAGCCGGTTTGGCGGTACCTGTGGGAGAAAACAGAATTCTGAAATATTGTCTCTGATTCTCTTTCCACCGATGGTGTCTGACCTGCTGAGTTGCTCCTGCAATTTCTGTTTTTGCTTTTCACTGAAAGTTCATTTCATCTTTCGGGATGAAACAACCAAACTCTCCATGTGCAGATATTTAACCCTTTCGAAACCTGTGAAGTGATTGGATTCAAACAAACCCAGCAATAATTCACTCTTTCTCAGCTCCACAGGCAGACAGACCTGGGAAGTGAAGCTGTCAGTGCAGTTCTGTATTCGTGGGCCCGAGTGGTTCATGCGATGGACTTGAAATCCATTGCGGTTTCCCCACGCAGGTGTGAACCCTGCTGACTACAAAATGAGAAATGTCGTCAAAATGGAAGGGAGACTGTTCTCCAGTTTCTTCTTTAAGATTCAAATCAGTGGAGGGTGAAAGATATTTCACTCACATTGGGACTGGTCGGGAATCTGCAACATACTGCCTGTCAGGGTGGTACAAGCACAGAGCTGCTTTTGAGGCAATGAGTCAAGTATTTGGAAATGAGAGTAGAAGAGTGAGGGGCGTGAAGTAGTGAAAGATACTGCTTCACAAAGTTGGGACAATGGAAGGGAAGCAGTGACGGTGATTATCTTTGGCTGTTCACCTTGTGAATGTTCCCATTGCTGCGCATGTCCGTGTTAAGGTCAGAATTCTGCAGCATGGCGGTGTCAGGTACGCACAGGGCCGGGGGCGCAATGGATGACGCATCTGACTCCAGCTACCTGTTTGCAATGCAGCTCACAGCTTCTTCACACATCCCAATTAATCTTTCTCATTGTCCTGAAGCCGGTTTGAATTCCTGATCTGCAGGAACGAGACTCTTTTCACTGTCTCGCGTCAGTAAATGTCCCTGAGAACATCAGAGACAAGTCACAGCGCTATCAGTGGAGGGAAGCTGAAAGAGCCCCACACGCTGCTCACGGGCACATTTCACTTTCCCCAACTCACCGCCCCAACCAATGCTCCTGGGAGTGGAAAGGAAACAAACACCAAAACCCAGTCTCATATTTGTGAATCTTCCGAAAATAAGAAAACTGTTCATCCCTTCGGATCTTCCATCCTGGGATGACAGGGGTAATTGTAAATTGCTGTCCAGTCAGTGTCGATTCGTTTTGGCTGAAAATATCTTCCTTATCTCATCCCAGCATTTCTTGCCACAGAGAACTGTATGGCAGAGTTCATGTTTTTATTTACTTGAATGGTATTTTGTAAATAACATTCGTTTGCTGCTTGTTTGTATCGGATATTTCAGGTTCATTAGCTGCTCAAGTGTGTTGGTAGGTTTGTAGGCTACCATGATGGTGAGAGGGTTGAGTTGTCTGGACATCATTTAACAGATGTATTTAATGTAAGGTAATGTAGCTTGGGTTTCTGCACACGTTGTTTCAGCTTGTGTCAATTTGTTGATGGGAAATCGGCAGACTGGTTTGATTGGGTCGGTAAAAGTGAGGACTGGAGATGCTGGAAGCCAGAGTTTACATCAGAATGGTGCTGGAAAAGCACAGCAGGATAGACAGCAGGAATATCGACGTTTCGGGCAAAAGCCCTTCATCAGGAATAGAGGCAGGACGCCTCCAGGGTGGAGAGATAAATTGGGGTGAGTGGTGTGCTGAGGCGAAGGTAGCAAAGAGTAAAATAGGTGAATGGTGGTGGGGATGGAGGTGACAGGTCAGAGAGGAGGGTTTAGCGGATAGGTGGGAAGGGAGATTGACAGGTAGGACAGGTCATGAGGTCAGTGCTGAGCTGGAAGGTTGGAACTGTGGTAAGATGGGGGGAGGGGAAATGAGGAAACTGGTGAAGTCCACATTGATGCCCTGGGATTGAAGTGCTCCGAGGCGGAAGATGAGGCGTTCTTCCTCCAGGCGTCGGGTCGGGAGGGAGCGGTGGTGAAGGAGGCCCAGGACCTGCATGTCCTCGGGAGAGTGGGAGGGGGGTTGAAATGTTGAACCACGGGGCTTTGGGGTTGATTGGTGCGGGTGTCCCGGAGAAGTGACTTGACCCTCCAGTCTCCCTAATGTTGTAGAGATCGCATCGGGGAGCCATGGATACAAAAAATGGCATTGGTGGATATACAGGTGGAAGTCTTCTTACCACCACGGCCCGTGTTCGATTCCCGGGCAGCGAAGCAATTTTCAGTAGAGCATACGACCATGCGTCCGTGTCTCCCTAGTGGTCTAGTGGTTAGGATTCGGCGCTCTCACCGCTGCGGCCCGGGTTCGATTCCCGGCCAGGGAAACCATTTTCAGAGTGACTATTGGCTAATCATTCTTCCGAAATGCGCTGTACAGTTGTTTATTGATCTTCATAGTTCCTGGGTGCTGCAGTGTGTAGTGGCTCATTGGAATAGTGTCCTGATGCAGATTTGTTTGTGTGTGTATGGATGATTGCTTCTGCAGTTAAGTCCTTGGTTCGCGTGCGTTGTTTTCCTGTAGAGGCTGTTTTGAATTTACCATTGACTGTTCGTTCTACTGTGACATCTAGAAATGGCACTTTGTTGTTGTTCTCCTCTTTTGTGAATTTTATGCCAGGAAGGATACTGTTGATGGTGTTGTCGGTTTCCTCTAATTTGTTTCATTTTGTGCTGATAAAAGTGTCATCACTGTGGCGGACCCAAAGTTTGTGTTGGATCGTTGGAAGGGCTGTTTGTTCGAGTCTCTGCATTATTGCTTCTGCGAGGAATCCTGATACTGGTGGTTTCATGGGTTTTCCGTTGATCTGTTTGTTAGTCTTGTTACTGAATTTGAAGTGGGTGGTAAGGCACAGCTCCGCAGCTCCAGTGTTATCTTTGCTGATGAAGTTGGTGCTGTTTGGCGTTTGTGTCTTTGGTTCTTCCAGTAGTGTCTTCAGTTTTCTTTGGCGACGTTGATGTTAATGGATGTGAACAGGGCTGTATGTCAAAGGACAACATTATTCTATTCTCTTCTACCTTGGTGTCTTTGGTACTCAAGAATTCTTGGATGGAGTAACTGGAGTGGCGTGAACCTTCGACTTGGTGTTTTGGTCTTCAGTGGAAGCCTTTGACTAGTCTGTATATTGGTGTTCCAAGTAGTGAGACTATGGCCTGAGGGGGACTTCTGGTTTGAAAAGGAGGAGAACAACAATAAACTGCCATTCGTAGATGTCACAGTAGAACGAACAGTCAATGGCGAACTTCAAACTAGCATCTACAGAAAAACAACACACACAAACCAAGTACTTTATTTAAGGAGAACGGGTACCCAATAAACCCAGTCCGCCGATTTCTCATTGATGCTTCCAAGCTGACCCTCAAAAATTCGGTTTGTCTTTCCATTCTTTCCGATGTTATTTTGTGGGTTTTGAAAACTTTCCCAATCCTCTGACTGAGTGTTGTAGTTGGGAAGTTATGTTGTGGCTGTACAGGACATTGGAATATTGTGGAATACTTTTGGAATATTGTGTGCAATTCTGGTCTCCCTCCTATCTGAAGGATATTGTGGAATTTGAAAGGGTTCTGAAGCACCAATGGATCCACAGAAGATAGAGGCCCTTCTGCTGACCTGAGTGCGGGAAGGCCTTCAGTGATTCCTCTGCCCTGCTGACGGACCAGTTGGTCCACACCTGGAACGGCTGTTCTCATGCCCTGAGTGCGAGATGGCTTTCAGCAGTTCTTCCCACCTGCTGAGACACCAGTGGGTCCACACCGAGGAGAGGCCGTTCTTCTGTCCCGAGTGCAGGAAGGGATTTGCTCTTTCCTCTGACCTGCTGGCCCACTGGTGGGTCCACATGGGGGAGAGGTCGTTCAGTTGCCCTAAGTGAAGGAATGCCTTCAGCAATTCCTCAGCCCTGCTAAGCCACCAATCAGTCAACACTGGGGAGAAGCTATTTTCCTGCCCCGAGTGCGGGAAGCGTTTTACCTGCTCCTTCGCCTTGCTGAAGCACCAGTGTGTCCACAGAGGGGAGAGGCCCTTCAGCTGGCCCGAGTGTGGGAATTGGTTCATGTTTTCCTGCAACTTGCGGAAGCACCAGCGGGGGCACCAACGCTCCCAGCAATCAGATCCCACCGGTGTTCTGCCTTGGGTCACCCAATGGACTGAACCTCCTGCCAGTTCTGACAGTGGGTGCAGTGGGAGAGT
The DNA here is from genome assembly GCF_004010195.1 of Chiloscyllium plagiosum. Lineage (NCBI taxonomy): Eukaryota > Metazoa > Chordata > Chondrichthyes > Orectolobiformes > Hemiscylliidae > Chiloscyllium > Chiloscyllium plagiosum. The sequence continues at coordinate 35,113 of NW_025214573.1, read as the reverse complement.
AGGTGAGGTGTTTTTGTTTTCTGCTGGACTGCAATTGCCTCTCCCACCCCCCACAACCACAACCACACGGTGG
>NW_025214573.1:33933-34898 GCF_004010195.1 Chiloscyllium plagiosum | reverse complement strand
ATCTGACTGGGTTACTCTTCGGAGGATCAGTGCAGATGTGTTGGGCTGAAGGACCTGTTTCCACACTGTAGGAGTTCTACGATCCTATGAGCTTTGCTTTCAGTGGACACTGCTGCTCATTGGGCCCGGGACTGCACATTGGCAATGAATTGATCCAGAGAGACCTAAGACCACAAGATCATCGAAGCAGAAATTAGGCCATTCGGCCCATCGAGTCTACTCTGCCATTCGTTAGAATAAAAAAAAAATGCAGATGCGATTAGCTTCAGTGTGGAAACTGGCCATTTGTCCCAACAAGTCCACACCGACCCTCCGAAGAGTAATGCACCCAGACCCATTTCCCTCTGACTAATGTACCTAACTCTATGGGCAATTAAGCATGGCCAATCCACATGACCTGCACATCTTTTGTTCATGATAGAAAAGAGGATCACCCAGAGAAAACCCATGCAGACACTGGGAGAATATGCAAACTCCTCACAGACAGCCACCCAAGCCTGGAATTAAACCTGGGTCCCCTGCGCTGTGAGGTTGCACAATGAGCCACTAGATTAATTTAGGATTTCAGGTCAGCATGGACAAATTGGACCGAAGGGTCTGTTTACATGCTGTACGCGTCTCTGACTACTGGTCCTGATGTAAGTTTAAAATAGAGTCCAAGTAACTTTGAATAGTTCAATCTTGTTGAGCTCACCTCCTCAAATGTTTCAAATGAATCCCTCCGAGCGATACTGTTTAAACATGCTGAGTTGGACAAAGTATCCCATCAAGTTCAACACAAACCCAGAGTTGAAGAAGTCAGAAGTCACACGATACCATGGGGACCAAAACTGTTCACAATATTCCAGGTGCAGCCTCATCAACGTCCTGTATAACTACGCTATAACTTCCCAACATCTGTACTCAATTCCCTAACTGATGAAGGTTAGTGTGCCTAAACCTTTCTTCACTGCCTTGTTATCAGC
>NW_025214573.1:30516-33040 GCF_004010195.1 Chiloscyllium plagiosum | reverse complement strand
CTTGTAGGAAGAACACTTCATCTTCCGCCATGGGACCCATCAACTACATGGGATCAATGTTGATTTCATCACCTTCCATATTTCCCCACACCCTCACTCCCACACCACGCGCCTTGTCCCAGATCCAACCATCCAACTCGGCATTGGCCTCTTGATCTGTCCTACCTTTTTATCTTGCTTCCCACCTATTCGCTCCACCCTCCTGTCTTACCTCTCCTGATCTCTCCCCACCTCCATCGACCTATTCCATTAACAGCTACCTCCCCTTCATCCCCATCTCCTTCCCAATTATCTCTCAGCCCCCTTGGACCAACCTTCATTCCTGATGAAGAACTGATGCTCTAAACCAAGACTGTGGTGAAGGAACATCCTTAATAAGAAAGAGCTCCCAATTCAGATGTATTCCCCGTTTGTTTCCCCGTTCGTCTAGAAATTAGAAATGTCCTTTTCTTCCACTAGAAAGTGGTCTTACACTTTGCGGTGTCTGAAGTGTTATACCACTTCACTTCTTTGCCCACATTTTAAGATTACTTTCAACCTGATTTTCGGATAATGGTGGCAGTGACCAAAAGCAATCATTTCACTCCTCTTCAATGCCCCATTTCTCCTTCTCTGCACCACTTTGACATGTTGTCTGAGTGTGCTTGGTTTTCAAAATGTAATTTGGCCATTGAAGTGAACAGGGTTAATCTTTATCAATCACGAGCTTTGTTTGCTAACTGTAATTATCCACCAATTTGCTGTTTTTTGTTCCACCAAAGCGGAAAACAATGATCTGTATTTATGTTGTACTCAGGTGTGAAAAATCAACCCAAGAATCGTCATATTATTATAGTTGACTGAAGCTGTAACAGGAGGCATTTTGTGGCAGTTTGAGACTAAAAACGTGGCTGGAAAGAATGTAGATTGATGAGGAAACTCAAAAAGCAGAATCTCTGGCCACAATCTATCAGTCTGGCTTGATTTAGTTGGGGCTCTTCAAAAGCACCTTCCAACCACCACCTCAACCACCAAGAGCAGGTAAGTGTGAATACAGCATTCCAACTGTGAAATATATCGCATTGCTTCTTTGTTATTGATCAAAATCCTGGAATTCGCTCCTGAACATTATTGCAGACCAAATCATAATTGTGAAGCAATTTAAGAGGCAGTTCAGCACCACTTTTTCAAGGACAGTTTGGGAAGGGTTGTTGGCAGAGCCAATGATATTCACATCTCATGAAATAATAAGCAAAGAGGCATGGACAGAGGATTGGCTAACCAATGATACAATTGGGATAAGGGACATGTTCAGGATAGCAAATTGTAACTAGTAGTCTGCCACAGGGATCAGTGCTGGGGCCAAAATTATTTACAAAATGGATATGAATTCCTTGGATAAGTAAAGTGAATGCACTATTGCCAAGATTGCAGAAAAGATAGTTGATGGGAAGGCAGGTGGTGAGAATGACATGAAATATCTGCAGAGGGATATAGACAGATTAAGCAAATGAGCAAACCCTTGGCAGATGGAATAGAATGTGGGGGAATGAGGTTGTGCACTTTGACAGGAGGAAAAGTGTTGAATGTTAAATGGAGAAAGCTGTTGAATAGAGGGATTTGGAAGCCCATATCCATGCATCTCTTCAGCCAAGTTCAGTGAATAATAGGGAAGGCAAATGGGAGGTTGGCCTTTAAATAGAGTATAAACGTATGGAGGTTATAGTGAACCTATGTCAGGCACCAGTCAAGCCACAACTGAGCACTGGGAGGGTCATGAACCTAAGGAAAGATATACTGGCTTTGGAGGCAGTCCAGAGAAGGTTGACCAGAATGAAAAGAATATCATATGAAGGGAAGTGAATAGGTTGGGCCTGTACTTATTCGAAGTTAGAAGATTTAGAGGTCACCTTATTTTCACATAAAAGATTCTGAGGATACTTGACGGGGTTAATGTGGAAAAGTTTACCTTTGTGGGTGAGTCTCGCACCAGAGGGAATAACCTGCAAATGAGCGATTGCATGTTGAAGACAGATAGGAATTGTTACTGAGGGCAGTAAATCTGTGGAACATGTTACTACAGAGTGTTGTTGAGCTTGGGTCATTAAGTACATTCAAGGCTGTCAGATTTTTTTTTAACCAGTGAGGAAATTGAGGATTATGGGGAAATGGCAGGGAATTGGAGTTGATGCTTACCAGAGCAAACGTGATGTGAATAAATGGCAGAATTGATTCAATGGGTGAATTGAATAGTAAGTAATAAAGGGGAAAAGGGTACAACTGGCAACTACAGGCCAGTCAGTGTTGGAAAATTAGAGATTGTACGGAGTTGATGGTATTTTGGCATTGTTACTGGATTTAACATCTGGAGTTTCAAATTGATGCTGCTATGTCCCCGATGCACTTTGAAATAAATTAATATATCTGGAATATAAAGCTTATCGCTGCTTTGGTGATCTTAGCAATTGATATAAGGACCTATCTTGTTAAGGAAGGAAATCTTTAGTCCTTACCCAGTGAGGCGATTGTGTCACTCTTGATCCAC
>NW_025214573.1:3615-18113 GCF_004010195.1 Chiloscyllium plagiosum | reverse complement strand
AGTGTGGTGTGCAGAGGGATCTTTGAGTCCATGTACATAGATCCCTGAAAGTTGCCACCCAGGTTGATAGTGCTGTTAAGAAGGCAAACGGTGTGTTAGGTTTCATTCGTGGAGGGATTGAGTTCCGAAGTTGAAATACCATACAGCAACTATACAAAATGCTGGTGCAGCCACACTTGGAATATTGTGTTCAGTTCTGGTGCCCATATTTCCAGCAGGATTAGATTACATTAGATTAGATTAGATTACATTACATTACAGTGTGGAAACAGGTCCTTCGCCCCAAGAAGTCTTCACCGACCCGCCGAAGCGAAACCCACCCATACCCCTACATTTACCCCTTACCTAACACTACGGGCAATTTAGTATGCCCAATTCACCTGGCCCTGCACATCTTTGGACTGTGGGAGGAAACCGGAGCACTCAGAGGAAACCCACGCAGACACGGGGAGAACCCCGTTTATCCTTCCTGTATAAATGGTGAAATATATCCAGTATATCCAGTTCACAGTCTTCGTCAGTTTGCAGCTGCATCTTTATAAACCCAGCTACTACTGACCTGGTTCATCCTATTTAAAGCTATTATTTCATTGGCCTTGTTGAAAAGTTAGGAAGGAATTCAGGGATGGCAGCAAGTGCCAGAGACAAGGATGGCTGTAGCATCCAGAGGAGGTTACAGAGATAGGAAGCTGTGTGAAAGCTGGGGGATATTACAGGGATATGGATTGTTCCAGGGGCTGAAGGTGATTACAAATTGAAGAAAAGTTTTAGGTTTTGTTTGAAGTGAAAATGGAGCTGGAACAGCCAGACTAATATTTTGGCGACATTAGAGTGAAACCTTGCACAAACCCTGGAAAGATGGGGGATATTACAGGGATATGGATTGTTCTAGGGGCTGAAGATGATTACAAATTGAAGGAAAGTTTTAGGTTTTGTTTGAAGTGAAAATGGAGCTGAAACAGCCAGACTAATATTTTGGCGACATTAGAGTGAAACCTTGCACAAATCCTGACGAAAATGATACCTGAAGAAATTGTCACATGATGCAGCCCTGCATCTATCGACACCAGAAATAAATATAACAGGAACAGACACAGGGGCAGGGACAGGGGACTCAGACACATCAGGCCTGGAGAGGGAGCTAACACTGTGATAGGAGAAGTGAAATGTTGATCTTCACAGATTATGGTCAATGATGCAGAATCAATTCACTCCAGTTGAAAAGGTTCCTTCAATTGTAATATGCCAGGAAGTGACAACGTATTTTGCTTTGAGGCTCTATTTAACTCATTGCTTGTCAAGATTCGATACCTAGGAGTTGGTGTTTCGGGAAGTATTTTTTTATTATTGTTGTAATTATTTCAGTTCAGCATCACGTGGAGACACAGACACAGCATACGTAAATACATTCAGAACTGAACAAGCCCGAGTGCATTAAGTATTTATAGCTTCTTATATCCATTCCAGAAAGCAGTCTGATTATGAGATCAGGAAGGTCCCATGGTCCCTCTCTTGATGAACATTGTCAGCTTCTCTCATCCATCCTGGAACTGAGCTCCAAAATTACTTCAGGAAGATCACAGACATTCACCTCAGACTGTGCAGAGTCAGGCTCTGGCCCCTATTCCAGCCCGAGTGTCACAGTCAGAACAAGTACATTACAGGCTCAATAATGGGCCTATGAAATTGCAGCTCAATAACATTTTTTTTCTTCAAACGGGCAAACAATCAGGTAAAAACCTGACACATTCCTCTCTGCCTACAAATTGTCAATCTCTATAACATCATTTATGATCGATAACCATTACCACCTCTGTCAATTCTCTAGTTCCTCCCAACATTCCTGCATTTACAACATCCCTCACATTGTCTTCTGTCACAATAATCATCCAATTCCCTTTTGAATGTTTCAGTAAACATGCAGCTGAAACTCATTCAAGTATATCCTAACTACTCGCAGATAACCTATTCACATTTAAACCCCTTTCTAGTCTCGAAACAGCTGCATTCCCCTTTTAACATGCTCACTCTGAGGTGTCCACAGAGGATTGTGGGACAACTCTATGATTGTTCTCGGTTTTCTCATAAATTAAACTAGCTCTACTCTCTACTCTCTGAGCCTTTAGCATTCGTTTTGTTTCCCAATTCGATTCTCCCTCTGACACCGATTATATTATTCTTCCCCAACATCCAGGGAACGTTGGGGTTTGTTTCTCCTGGCTATCCTATTTGAGGGACCATTCCTTGACTGGAATGAGTGGAGGAAGAGACCGTGATATGGAGAGTTGGAGTGATTTGGAGGAGGTGATAGTGATAAGGCATCTTGGAGTGACCGGAGGAAGTGACAACGATAGGTAGGGGTGGAGTGACGGGAAGAGGTGACAGCAACAGGTAGGGGTGGAGTGACGGGAAGAGGTGACAGCAACAAGGAGGTTTGTGTGACTGGAGGAGGCGAAAGCAACAGTGAAAGTTGGAGGGACTGGAGGCAGTGACAGCGATAGGAAGGATTGGAGTGAATGTGAGAGTTGATGGTGATAATGAGGGATAGACTGAATGGAGGAGGTGCCAATGATAGGGAGGGCTGCAGTGACTGGAGTTGACAGCTATCGGAAGGTTTGGAGGGACTGGAGGAGATGGCAACGTTAGAAGGAGTTTATAGTGACTGCAGGAGCTGACAGTGATGGGGAGTTGCATTAGATGGAGTAGTTCACCGCGATAGGGAGAGATGCAGTTGCATGGAAGAGGTTAAAACAATCGAAGGGTTTGTGTTACTGGAGAAGTTTACATAGATAGAGAGTGTGGTGTTAGAGGAGATGCTTAAAGCGATAGGAAGGAGTGATGGGAGAAAGTGAAATGATATGGAGGATAAGAGTGACTGGAGGAGGTGACAGCAATCGTGAGGGTTGGAGTGATTAGAGGAGGTGTCATTGATAAGGGGGTGTAGAGTGACTGGAGGACGCGATAGCATTTAGAGTTTGAAGTGACAGGAGTAGTTAACAACAATGGGGATAATTGGAATGACTGGAGGAGGTGACAGGAATATGGAGCGTTGAGTGACTTAAATAATTGATAGTGATAGGTTAGATTGGAGTGACTGGAGGGTATGACAGTGATAGGGAAGGGTAGAGTGGCTGAAAGACTTGTCAGCGATATTGAACATTGGAGTGATTGGAGAAGATTAAAGTGATAGGGTGGGTTGGAGTGACTGGAGCAGGAGACAGCAATCAGGGAGTTGCAGTGATGGCATTAGCTGATAATGATAGCGAGAGTTGGAGTGACTGGAGGAGGAGAATCGATAGGCAGGGGAGGAGTGAATGGAGGAGGTGGCTGATCAGGAGCGTAGGAGTGATTGGAGGAGGTGTCAATGATAGGGAGGTTTCCAGTGACTGGACGAGGTGACAGCGTTGGGAGGTTTGGAGTGATGGGAGGAGGTGTCAGTGACAGAAAGGAGTCGAGTGACTCGAGGAGACGATAACAACAGGGAGACTAAATTGACTGGATGAGGTGACAGCGATAGGAAGAGTTGGAGTGACAGAAGGATGTGACAATGATGGGAAGGTTGAGTGAGTGGAGGGGGTGACAGCAATCAGGAGTGTGCGGTTGACTGGCTGAATTGACAGTGAGAGGGAGGGTTGGAGTGACTGGAGGATATGACATCGATAGAGAGGGTTCGAGTGACTGGAGGATGAGGCACTGTTAGAGATGTTTGAGCGATTGTAGTTGTCAGTGATAGGGCGCTGTTCAGTGTCTGGAGGAGTTGATAGTGATAGGGAGGACTGACGTGACTGGAGGAGGCGAGAGCGCCAGGGAGGGTGGAGTGACAGGAGAATGTGACAGTGATAGGGAGTGTTGAAGTGACTGGAGGAGGTGTCAGCGATAGGTTGTGTTGGAGTGACTTGGAGGAGGTGAAAGCGATGGGGAGCTATGGAGCATGTGACTGTGGTTGGGTGGGTTAGAGTGACTGGAGGTGGTTACAGTGATATTGAGCATTGGAGTGAAGGGATGAGGTGATGGCAATAGGGACGTTTGGAGGTGTTGATTGTGATAGGGTGTGCAGTAGTGACAGGACGAGGCGACAGAGATAGGGAGGATTGGAGAGAGTGGAAGAGATGACAGCTACGGGGAGGGTTGGCGTGACTGGAGAATGTATGGCGATAGGGAGGGATGGAGTGACTGAAAGCGGTGACAGCGATGGGAAATCTTGGAGTGACTGTAGGAGATGACAGTGATTAGGATGGTTGGAGTGAATTGAGGAGGTGTCAGCGATAGGGAGGTATGGAGAGACTGGAGGAGGTGACAGTGATGGGGAGGAATGGGATGACTGGAGGATGTGACAGCGATGGGAAGGGTTAGAGTGAATGGGAGAGTTGAAGGTGATAGCAAGGTTAGGGGAGAATGGAGGAGGTTACAATGATGGGGAGAGTTATAGTGACCGGAGGTGCTAGTCATCAGGAGGGTTGAAGTGGCTGCAAGAAGTGACAGTGTTATGGCGACTTGGAATGACTGGAGGAGATGGCAACGATAGAGGAGGTGACAATAACAGGAGGAGCTGAGTGTGTTAGGGAGGATTGGATTGAAAGTAATAGGTCACTGTGATAGGGAGGATTTGCAAGTGACTGAAATGAGGCTAAAGCAATCGGGACGGCTGGAGTGACCAGAGAAGGTTACATAGATATTACTTGGCTTCAGTGAGCTGTGTGGCAAGAATATCCTTTACAAGTACTGCTGTGAAGTTCCCCCAGTCAAACCAACGAGCACTCCTCCTCTCTTGTCTCCTGTTCTGTCCTTCGTGTAGCATCTGTCCCGGGAACATTGAGCTGCCAGTCTTAACATTTCCTCAGCAGTGTTCCTGTGATATTCCAATCTCATGTTTCCATCCATGCCCTGAGTTCAGCTGCCTCAGCTGTCAGGCCCTTTTCATTGAAATCAATGCAGTTTAATTCATCAGTTTTCCCTCATTGCCCTCTGTGTTCTTGCCTGCCTTGTCTATTGAAATTGGTCTCTTTCATCTCTGTCCCAGCCTCAACCTTCATTCTGGCCTTATGAATGATGGGGGTCCCACAGTCCTGCGAGACTAATATAAAACCACTCAAGTACATCCTCTCGAGAAGCTCTTGCAATTCTCACGACCAGGACATGGATCCTCCATCACCGCCCCCAATTCAAGTGTCTTCCTCACCATGTCTACCTGTGCTGGCACGTTCAGGAATCTATGGACATTTCCCCTGAGGTTTCTTTGTTCCTTTTTACTCATCAAAGATCGATCGTTCATTACGTCTGTCCTTTGCTATTCATACCTCCCACAGGCTATTATCTCACAATGATTAGAAATAAACTCCATCTGTCATTAGGTTGCTCAGGGAATCATTTCATTGATTTTAGGCTGTAGCCTGAGACCATCTCCCTCACTGTGTACAACAACTTAATCTTTCATGCCATCGACCACCGATAAAAGATACCTTCTGCTTTCACATCCAAGTCATCAAGATACATAATAATTAGAAGTGGCTCCTGAACAGATCTCTACGGCACACCCGCTGGTGAAATGCTTCCAGTAACAAAAATAACCGTTCACCAATTTTCAATCCAATTTGCCAACTTGCCTTGGATCCAATGGGCTCTTCCCTCTTGAACCAGCCTTCCATGTGGAATTTTGTCAAATGCCTTACTGAACTCCACGTAAGCCACATAATCTGCACTGCACTCATTAATATTTTTGGACACCATTTCAAAAACATTAACTGAATTCATCAGACAAGATCTTTCACGACCAAACCTTTGCTGACTGTCTCTCCTCGATTCCAGTGTTTCCGAATGTTGAGTCATTGCGTCCCTCAGAAGCGTTTCCAATAATTTCCCTCCCACTGATATCAGCCGTTTGGTCTGCAATTACCTGGCCTATCCCTGCTGAACAAAGCAACCACATTAGCTATCCTCTAGTCATTCAACACTGCACCTGTGGCCAGCCAATTATTAAGTATAGCTGTCAAGGTCAAAGCAATGTCCTCCCTTAACTCTCATTGCAACCTGGGACACATTTCATTGGGCCCTGGGTATTTCTACACCTCCATGCTTGTGAAAACACTTAAGAGTCCTCGATACTGATCTAAACAGGTTTTAGAAACTCACGATCCCAGCTGAAGTTCCAGACCACAACATCTAACTGAATCCAGATAAGAAATATTCATTTCAAACCTCACCAACTTCCTCTGGTTCCATGCACATATTTTCCCTTCGATTTCTAACAGGCCCCTCTCTTTCGTCTGAGGCTGGCCGGGACCTGGTACAGATATGTAACATCAGCAGAGGCGTGGATCGTGCGGATAGCCAGAATCTCATTTCGAATTTGTAAATGTCATATCGTAGGTTGTAAAGGTCTGAGGTGAGAAAGAGAAATTTCAAAAGAGACCTGAGAAGCAAGATCTTTTGCCAAGAGAGTGTTATGTTTTCCGGGAGATTTTAGAAGCACAAATATTCATAAAATCTTAAAAGAGCGTTTTGAAAAACGCAAGGAGAGGCGGAGAATATAATGATATAATTGTATAAAGAAATCGAACGAGTGTGTTGTCGTAAGACAGAAAGTGCAGGCTGCTAGTCGTAGTCGTAGTAATATTAATAATTAGTATTATTACTACTAATAATAAAAGAAACGTGGTCGTTGCAACTAGCGTGGACCGAAGGCTTGTTGCTGTGCTATTTTCTAACTTCCATGCACCTACCTCAGAATTTGTAATGTTTCAAAAGTTTCTCTTTCATTCTTCTCGACTCCGATGAGGTCAAACACCATCTAATCTATCTCTTCCCATCAGAAAATCCCCCCATTCACAAGAGCAGCTTAGTAAACCTTCTCTGTCCTGCCTGCAATAGAAGAATATCATTTCTTAAGGCACTTATGTTGTATGTAACATTCCATGTGTGGTTTGCCTCTTATGTTGCACTTCTTTAGCTATACCTCCCTATTATTAGACTTCCTCCCCTTTGTAATAGATGCTGTCTTTCGATGTTCCTTCTCTATTACCTTCTGACACTGTAAGCTACGTTTGTCAGATTGATACACATGGACTCCCAAAACTCTTCAGTCTGAATCCAAATTGTGTTAGCCTGACAGTAAGTTTGAAAAATACCTTAATGTATTGTAAAGGATATGTCAAACAATAACTGGACCCTTAGAAATAATGAGAGACACATGAGTTGATAAAAGTGAGATTTTTTTTTGATGAACCTTTTAGATTTTATGTTTTCGAGTGGCTACAAATGGCAGATGAGTTAAGGGTGATGGAGAGTGATGTGACTTAATCTAAATTTTAGAAGTCGTTTTGCAAGGTTCCACAAGGGCTAAAGAATAACTAGGGAGAGAATAGGTCCCCTTAATGATCAGCGAGGCACTCTGTGTAAGACCACAGGAAATGGTGGAGATCTGAATTAAATGTTTTTGCTTGGTATTTGCTGTAAAGAATTACGTTGAAGTTCAGGAACTTGGGGAAATAAATATTGACGTATTGGAAAGGTCACCAAGAGAGAAAAGGAAGTGCTGAAGGCCAGAAGGCACTGAAAGATAAATAATCCTCACCACTGATCTTGTGCATACATGAATTCAGCAAGAAGCTGGAGAAAAGATTCCAGGTCGCCTTGCAGAGATATTAGTATCATCGACAGCCACGGTGAGTTGCTGGAAGACTGGAGGTTGGATAATGCTGTTCCATCAGTTTAGGGCCACACGTTAACTCCAGAAAACTACAGAGCAGTAACAAAAACATCACTGTTGGTTACATTATTGGAAAAGATGCTAAGCGAAAGGATATTCATGCATTTGGAAAAACAAGGGCTGATTAATGACAATTAGCATGGTTTTGTGCATTTGAAATTGTATCTCACAAACCTGATTGATTTGTGGATGTCGCGGATAGTAAGAAGAGTGGTAGATATTATCTATAGCAAAGTCTTTGAGAACGTTCCGCATTGCCGACTGTGGATCCAGGGAGATAAGCTGGGATCCAGGGAGAGCTGGATATTTGGATACAACATTGGCTGAATGGTAGAAGACAGGGGTTGTTGGTCGAGATTTTTTGTTCTGACTGGAGGCCTGGGAAAAGGAGTGCGTGCCAATGATCGGGACTGTGTCTGCTGCTTTCCTTCATTTATATAAACGATTTGGAGGAGAATATAGTACACAGGTTTAGCAAGTTAATGGGTGACCATAAAATTGCTGAGAGAGTGGAGAGTGAAGACGTTTGTCCAAGATTACCTTGGGATGTTGGTGAGCGGGGTCAGTGGGCTGAGGAGCAGAAATGTAGTTTATTTTAAACAAACACGACTTGTTGCATTTTAGTGTTGCGAATCAGAACAGCGCATTCAGAATTAATCGTGGGCGCCTGGGTAGCATTTCAAAGAGCAAGATTTAAAGGTGAAGGAACGCATTTCCTTCAAATTGATACCATAGTTAGACAGGTTTGGTGAAGAAGGCACTTGGCATGTTTGCCTTCATTAGTCAGAGCATTGAGTGGAAGAGTTTGAATGTCACATTATGGCTACAGAGTACATTGGTGACTCCAAGCATTGTAATCTATGACCATAAATGCATTGTTGATCATCAAAAAAAAAACTTATCTGGTTCACTTATATCATTAAGGGAAAACATTTGATGTTCATACATGGTTTGGCCTAGATGTGTCTCCAAACACACAGAAATATGACTGACGCTGAACTGCTTTCTTGCAATCAGCAGTGCGTAATGAAAGCTGTTCTAGCCCGTGACACCACATCCCATGAATGCATCAAGAAAAGTACATATTTCCCTCACAACTTCACACACACCTGACACCAATGTGGAATTGATCTCTGTCCTCCAGGTTGTGAATGCGTGCGTATCTTGGCATCTCTTCGCCAAGCAGCAGAACGCTTGTAACTGCCTATAGGCAGTTCCTACAGCTCCTCCCATTGTCGCACATCCTTATGAACTTACTGTCCTGTTAATGTCCGGTCAAAACGGACACATTCTATCTTAACAAATTGTTTTGGGGCCCGCAGCATGCTCTGAACTTGTATTTCTTTCCATGTCTCGTAAACCTCCACATCTCTTAAACCAACTCCATCACATATTGCCCTTCCTAACTCTGTGAATTCCTCCTGCCACAACAATTAATACAGACTTTATATCGTCATTCAGGCCCTTATCAGACTTCGTATGTCTGCCAGGACTTCCACCGCATTCCTTGATCATCTCATCAAAGACCAACAATGTTTGGCTTCATACAACTTTCCTCTTGCTAGGAGAACCGTTCCTCTTTCAGTAACACCTGTTTGAACATTTTGATAGACCTTTAATCAGTTTCTAAGACACTCTGTTTTCAGAGCTGTTACCTTTTACTGAATGTTATTGAAGACTCATTTAATCTAAAATAATCCTTAAATGACCCGACGAAGTCACTGATTGGTCTTTCCTGCCGAGGTTTTGTCTGTGTCAATGGAATGCCGTTTTGTTGAATATTTCCTTCCTGTTACATTCGAGTCATTTCAGTCTGTTTTCCAGGTTATCCTTGGGAAGTTCTCGTCTCATTCCGATGTAGTTTGATTTGTTTCAATGTTATACTGTCAGTTGTGCGTGGATAGCCATTGTTAAACTTCAAGATCCATTTGAATTCCATCTTATCACCAACACCCCCAAAGAACCACCCCACTGTTGGCCATGGACGAGTGACTCTTTTCAAAGACAAAAAAAGCCATCGAACAACGCTGGGGAGAGCACTTCAGCGACCTCCTCAACCATAGGCCCTGCCATCGATCCGTGTCATTGATCATATCCAACAGCATGCGGCACACCATAGGTAGAGGAAAGCCCCAATCCCAGACGAAGTAGAGACGGCTGTCCGCCAGCTCAGGAGCAAGACTGTTGGAGCTGACGGTACATTCCCTGATAGAATTAAATTGAGGATGCAGAGACCTCCCAGTGCAGCTCCATGCTCTTGCCTCCTTTACCTGGAAGGAGGTGAGTATTCCGGGATAGCTCTGAAATTTCACCGTCGTGAACATTATCAGAATAAGGAACAGTTCTGACTGTGGGAACTGCAGGGGAATCTCTCTGCGGTCGACAACTAGAAAAGACCTCGCCAAGGTCCAGGTCCTACTCACTTGTCTCCTCCCAGTAGCTGAGGAACACCTCTCAGAATCTCAGTGTGACTTCCGGCTATGGAGGGGCAGAACTGACATGATTTTCAGTGTGTGCCAGTTGCAGAAGAAATGTAGAGAACAGAACCACCCCGCGTACATGGCCGCGTTCGACCTGACAAAAGCCTTTGATACCGTCACTCGGGAAACATAATGGAGCATCCTTCTCTGTGTTGGCTGACCCATGAAGTTTGTTCTCATCCTTTGCCTGCTCCACGATGACATGGAAATCATGGTAATGAAAAATGGTGCCATCACTGACCCATTCCCTGTTCGGATCGGTGTCGTTGCCCCAACACTGTGCCCGATCTATCTCGCTGCAATGTTTCAATTCATCGTTGACAAGCTCTCCACTGGATTGGGACTCACCTTCAGAACCGACAGAAAATTATTCAATCTCCACCACCTCCAATCAAGACAAAATTCAACCCACCCCATTGTCATTGAGATGCAGTACGTGGATGGTGATTGTGTCTGTGCAATTGCAGAGGATGTACTCCCGCACATTGTCAGCACTTTACAGAGACTTACGAGAGCACGGGTCGCACATGAACATCCGCAAGATGAAGGCCTTTCACCAACCTCGCCCTGCCATTGCAGAGTGAATCCCCAATCGTTAAGGTCTGGGGGGGTGGGGGGTTGGGGTCTTCTCCGATTTTTCAATCGCTCAGGAATGTCCTGTTGACGATAGCAGACTTTGAGTAAGAGATCCAGCACTGCCTCCAGTATGCGAGCACAACCTTCGACCGTCTGAGGGAAAGGGTGTTCTCGGACAATAACAATAATTCCAAAAGTAAGCTCATGACATAACGACGTGTGTTGGGTTCCACCCTCCGACATGGCTCTGAGACATGGACTGTCTACACCAGGGACCGCACAGTGCTGGAGCAGACCCACCAACGCTGCCCGTGGAAGATACTGTGAATCCGCTGGGAGGACAGACTCAACAAAAGCTACATCATCGACAAGGCTAACATTCCCAGAATCGAGGCACTGACACTCCCTTTCATCAGCTGCGATGGGTTGGGCACATCATCCCCATGACGGCCTTGGGATTCCCCAATCAGGTGTTCTACTCACAGCTATGAAACGGCAGGCGAGCCTCAGCTGGGCAGAGGAAGTGCTTCAGGGATTCCTTCAAGGCCTCACTGTGGTAGTGCAACATTCCCAGCAATTCAATGAGAATTATTGGACCAAGACTGTCCAACGTTGGGGAGGATCATTGGGAAGGTGTCACACACCTCGAGTCTTGCTGTGGGGAAAAGGGAATCCAGGGGAAAATAGCACAAGGAGCAGACTGCCACCCCAACGGCACACACACCCCCTGTCCCACGGCCACCTTTTGCCCCAAGTGTAACAGAGCCTGTGGAATGTTTGAGAAGACTTGTAGCTCAGGTTGTGGTTTTGGTGTAGGTTTGCCCGCTGAACTGAAAGGTTCATTCCCAGACGTTTCGTTACCATACACTGTAACATCTTCAGTGGACCTCAGGTGAAGCAATGCTGAAAATTCCTACTTTCTATTTATATATTTGGGTTTCTCTGGGTTGGTGATGTAATTTCTTGTGATGATGTTATTTCCCATGAGAAACTCTATTAACAGACACATAGAGTTAGACCCTATCAAAGGAACAGGATGAAAAGGAACAGGAAGTGACTTCATCACAGGAAATAACATCACCACAGGAAATGACATCACCAACCCAAAGAAACTCAACTATATAAATAGAATTGAAGAATTTTCAGTATAGCTACGCCTGTTGTCCACTGAAGGTGTTACCTAGTAAGGTAACAAAACATATGGAAATGAACCTATCGGCTCAGCGAGCAAACCTACATCTGGAGTGTGTGGAAGGTCACATCCGTTTGTAGAGCCTCCGTCAGACTCCGCTCTGTGAGTGGGAGAGATTCTGGCTCGTCTGAGACTCACCGTCAATGAGATGATGGGTAAGGAAGATTCATCGCCTCACAATTATACCAGTGCTTCGTAACAAATTCCAATAATAATCTGTCTAATGCATTAGCTACCAATGTAAGACTATTGGAGCGCATTATAACTTTTTTGTCCTTCCACTTTCGTGTACTGATTCTTATTCCCTAGAATTTTCATAGTGCTTCGTAACAAATTCCAATAATAATCTGTCTAATGCATTAGCCCAATGTAAGACTATTGGAGCGCATTATAACTTTTTTGTCCTCCACTTTCGTGTACTGATTCTTATTCCCTAGAATTTTCATTCATACTCATTTATAATCTGAGGACGCTGAGGATACCCTTGTTATCTCTGACTATGAGAGTCCCCCATCCTGCTTCCTATTCTGCCGGACTTTCCACAATGCTGTGTAACTGTTAAAAGCAATGCCCCAGCGTGTTGGTCACTCTGTGGCCACATCTTCCTGGTTGTGTTTAGATAGAAATTATTTATCAATCTGCGTCACAAGAGCATATATGTTATTAGTAATGCTTTGTGCATTCAAACCAAGAAACTGTAATTGATTATTTTAAAACCATGATTTCCTTTCCCCAAATGGATTTGCTGATGTACTATTTCAGTTAAAATTAGACACTTGTTGTTCCTTTGTGCTTGTCTTCAGCGACATCCACATTGTGTTCCAGTTTTTCTATCTTTCTCTTTGGGATTGGAAATTTTATTTCACCTGCTGTTGTTCTAGTCCTTCCTGATTTATGTCAGGTTAATGCATTCGGCATAATGCTTGACGAGTGCACTGGTCCCAGCACCGTATCAGCAGAGGCCATCCCAAAACAATAGCTCTCTCCCCGTAAGTACTTGTGGCAGTGCTTACTAAATCACAACCACTTCTTCTGACACCATTGGTTTATCCTAAACTCCTCCTCCACTCTGGTAATGTCACTCTGGATCTCTCCACGTGGCGTCCCTCACTGTGTACATCGAATTGCGGTCTGTGCTCGCACCTCTCTCCCTTGAATGTGATCTGAGATCCTGAGCCATCAGAATTCTCCACTCCAGTGAGACGGGTCAGCAGAGGCCGGCGATGGAGGCTGGGATTTTCCATGTCTCTATGGTACTCATTTCCATTCTATATGTGTAATCTTCACTGAATCTGCCTAATTATTGAGGCTGTCTGTTTCCCTGCCTCATGTCGGTAATCAGGATGTCCCTGATTCATCAGAACTGCTAACACCTGTCTCGAGCATCACCTCATTTAAGACGGTGAGTCAGCCAGGGAGCAAGATATGGATGCTTCAGTAAATCCTGCAGGGAAGTTATGTCACTCACAGTTGACAGTAGAGAAAGGAGTTAATGGAGTTTAGTTCATAACCTGAAGACTTGACATAGATAAACTGCTAGACAAGGAACACAAGCGACAAATCCTAGGCTTTATTATCAGCATCTTGTTTCGAACTTACTCTAGTTCAAATAATAATGTCTATTTCTGTCAGTTTCTCCAATCTCTAACACTGTCTGTGTCAGTGTAACATTCTCCAGTAGATACAATCTTCTCGATCTTTGTAAACCCCGGCAATCCAGTTTATCCATATAAGTTTCTCCTCCTAATACACCACTCTGTGTCTGTGTATTTTTCTTTAATCCCTACAACAGCCGCTATCTGAGTTATCTTCTCTAGCCTTTCCAACCCTTGTTGTCTCAGAAAAAAAAAGTTCAGTTTCATTGGCCATCACTGTCAGTGCAGTCCCTTCCAGACCTGTAAAACATCCCTATTGAGTTAACTATTTCAAGCTCTTATTTGAAGGGGTAGACACTTGATTACTCTAGGTCCAGTCGGTATAAGGAGGGAGGAAGTGTTAGGTATTGTAAAAGGTATTAAGGTGGAAACGATTCCAGGTGCAGATGGGATCTGTCCTAGGTTACTGAGGGAAAGGAGAGTGGAAATAATTGGAGCCTTAACAGAAATCTTTGCATCATCTTTCAACATGGATGAGTTCCCGGAGGAGTGGATAATAGCTAATATTTTCTTCTTGTTGAAGAAGTGTGGCAGGGGTAATCCAGGAAACTATAGAGCAGTGGACCTCATGCCAGTTACAGGGAAGCTGTTGGAAAAGATACAGAGGAATAGGATCTGTTTAAATTTGGAAGAAAATGGGCTTATAAGTGATAGGCCACATGGTTTTGTGCAGGGAACGTCATTTCTTACAAACCTAATAAAATCCTTTGAGAAAGTGACAAAGATGATTGTTGATGGGAGGGCTTCAGATGTCATTTGCATGGTCTTCAGTAAGATAATTCATAAGATTCTCTATGGTAGGCTGATGGAGAATGTGCAGTCGCATGTGTTCTAGGATGTACTAGCAACATGGATATACACCTGCCAGGGCATCATGAGACATAGGTTCA
>NW_025214573.1:0-3548 GCF_004010195.1 Chiloscyllium plagiosum | reverse complement strand
TCTATGGTAGGCTGATGGAGAATGTGCAGTCGAATGTGTTCTAGGATGTACTAGCAACATGGATATACAACTGCCAGGGCATCATGAGACATAGGTTAATAGTGGAAGGGATTTTCTTAATATGATGAATTGTGACCAGTGGTTTTCCACAGGGATCCGTGCTGTGACCAGTGTTGTTTGTTACATACAAATTGATCTGGAGGATGGTAAAGGTGGTCTCATTAGCAGTTTTGCAGATGACATTACGAGTGGTGGAGCAGCAGATCGTGAAGGGGAATATCGGATAATGCAGCAGAAAACAGGTACATTGGAGAGTTGGGTGAGAAATGGCAGGTGGAGTTCAATCCGGTCAAATGCTACGTGATGCATTTTGTACGATCCAATTCAAGAGAAAGGCATACATTAAATGGAAAAACCCTGGGAAAAATCGATGTAAGGAGTGATCTGGATGTTCAACTATATTGTTCCCTGAAGGTGGCAACACAGATCGATAAAGTGGACAAGAAGCCACACGGCATACGTTCCTTCATTGGATGTGGTACTGAGTACAAGAGTTGGCAGCTCATGTTACTGATCTATATGACTTTAGTTCGGCCACATTTGGAAGACTGCATCCAGTTCAGGTCGCAACATTACCAAAAGGATGTGAATGATTTGAGAGTGGGCAGAGGAGTTTCAGCAAGCTGTTTCCTGGGATGGAGCGCGTTAGCTATGAAGAGATGTTGAGTACATTAGAATTATTTTCATTAGAAACATGGTGATGTTTGGCGGGTGCAGATTGATGTCTACAAAATCATGAGAGTTATAGACAGGGTGAATAGCAACATGTATTTTCCCAGAGTGGGAGATTCAATTACTAGGGTCACGAATGGGAGGGGAAAAGTTTAGGGGAGATGGAACGTTCTTTATGAAGAGCTTTGTGGGTGCCTGGAACGTGTTTCCAGCGGAGGCTATAGGGTCGGGAACAATAGCATTATTTAAGATGTATCTCGACAGATGCATGAATGGGCAGGAAGCAGAGGGGCACAGATCCTTAGGAAAAAAAGGTGACAGGTTTAGATAGAGGATCTGAACTGATGTAGGCTTGTTGGCAGAATGACCTTTTCCTATTTTTTTTTTGTTATTTTGTTTTTTTCGTATTACCTTCATGATCTATTTAATCTTCCCCGATCACTACAAAACAAAAACAGCCTATTTAGTAACCTCCAGCTGTAAGAATTCCTCTTGTCTCTGGACACCATGTGGAGTTACCCTGACTGTCAAGTAATGTAGTCTCTAAATTCTTACACAATATAGAACAGTACAGCATAGAACAGGCCCTTTGGCCCCCAATATTGTGCTGACCTCTGAACTATTCTCAGCTCGTCCCCCTATACTGTACTGAAATCATCCATGTGTTTTTCTAAGGATTGTTTAAATCTCCCTAATGTGCCTGAGTTGACTACATTTGCATTTAGGACATTCCACACCCTGCGTAAAGGAGCTGCCTCTGACATCTGCCTTAAATCTATCACCCCTCAATTTGTAGTTAAACCCCATCGTACAAGCTGGTGTCAACATCATAGGAAAAAGACTTTCACTGACTACCCTATCTAATACTCTGAAAAACTTGTATGTCTCTATGAAATCCCCTCTTAGCCTTCTTCTTTCCAATGAGAACAGACCCAAGTCTCTCAGCCTTTCTTCATAAGATCTTCCCTCCAGACTAGGCAACATCCTGGTAAATCTCCTCAACACCTTTTCTAATGCTTCCACATCCTTTCCAAAATATGGGAACCAGAACTGCATGCAATATTCCAAATGTGGCCACACCAGTGTTTTGTGTAGTTACAACATGATATTGCGGCTCTGGAACTCAATCCCTCAACGAATGAAACCTAACACACCGTCTGCATTGTTAACAGCACTATGCACCTGAGTGGCAACTTTCAGTGATTTACTTACATGGACTCCAATATCCTTCTGCACATCCACACTACCAAGAATCTTTCCATTGACCCAGTATTCTGCTTTCCTGTTATTTTCCCAAAGTGCATCCCCTCATATTTAGCTTCATTGAACTCCATTTGCCACCTTTCAGCCCAATTCTGCAGTTTATCCAAGTCCCCCTGCAACGTTTAACATTCTTCCAAACCGTCTACAACTCCACCGACTTTGGTGTCGTCTGCAAATTTACTAATCCATCCACCTATGCCTGCCTCTAAGTTATTAGAGTCCTAAACCTGTAGACAATGACGACTCAAATATCAAGACCATAGGCTCTGCTATCTCTTCCCTAGCTTCCCAGAGAATCCTTGGATAAATCCCATCCAGCCCAGGGGATTGTCTACTTTCACTCCTTCGAGAATTAGTAACACTTGTTCGTAACTAACCTCGATCCTTTCTTGTCTATTATCTCGTACTACGTTCTTCTCCTCTACAATATTTTCCTTTTCCTGTGTGAAAACCGATGGAAAATGTTCGTTTAGCACCCCTCCGATCTCCACAGGATCCACACTTAGCTTCTCACTTCTGTCTTTGACTGGCCCTTTTCCTACACTTATCATCCTTTTATTCCTCACATACCCACAGAACGTATTAGGGTTCTTCTTTATTTGATTTACTAAAGACTGCTCGTATCATCTCTTTGCTCTTCTTAACTCTCTCTTTAAACTCTTCCCAGCTGATCTGTAATTCTCCATCACCTCATCTGAACCACTTTGCCTCATTAACACAGAAGTCTCTTTCTTCTTCTCAACACGGGATTCAATTTCTGTTGTAAACTACGGTTCTTCCTTATCACTTCCTCTCTGCCTTTCAATGCCACACTATCAAGGACACGCAATATCTGTTCCTTAAACCAGCTCCACATTTCTATTGTCTGCATCTCCTGCATTTTGCTACCCCGTTCTATGCATCCTAATTCTTGCCTAATCGCATTATATTTGCCCTTGCCCCATCGATAACTCTTCACTTGTGGCATGTACCTAGTCCTTTCCATCGCTAAACTAAATGTAACCGAATTATGGTCACTCTCTGCAAAGTGCTCACCTACATCTTTATCAAACATCTGGCCTCGTTCATTACCAAACACAAGATCCAGTGTGGCTTCCTCATTGTTGGCCCTTGGACATACTCTGTCAGGAAACACTCCTGTATATATTGGACAAAATGTGATCCATCCGACGTAATAGAGTTATGGCATTTCCAGTCAATGTTGGGGAAGTTAACGTCCCCCAGAATGACCACCCTGTTCGTTTCACTCCTACCCAGAATAATTTTGCTAATCCTCTCCTGCACCTGCCTGAAACTCTGTGGAGGCCTATAAAAAATCTCCAAACAGTGTGACCTCTCCTCTCCTGTTTCTCACCTCAGCCCACACTACCTCAGTAGATGAGTCCTCATCAAAAAGTCTCTCAGCCTCCGTTATACTATCCTTGACTAACAAGGCCACGCCTTCCCCTCCTTTACCGCCTTGCGAGTTCTCAATTAAAGATCTAAGCCCTGGAACCTGCAAAGTCCATTCCACACTCTGCTCCATCTGTGTCTCCGAAATGGCCATAACATCG
>NW_025214572.1:39625-46318 GCF_004010195.1 Chiloscyllium plagiosum | reverse complement strand
CATTTATCAATCATCTTCACCATTCCATGGAACACGTTGCATGGTTTCCATGAATAGAGAAGATGTCTGAGTGTGATACAAGAATAAATTCAATTCCAGTTTAAATTATAAAGTAGGAAGAATGCACAGTAAAACTCGAATGTCAGAAATTCATGTACGTCTCCGTGTCCAGAACTGCAGCAAAACAGAGGAGTAATCTGTCCCTGAATCCCCACGTTTACTTGCTCCATGTGTCCAGTTGGAAACCTGTGTGAAGGAGCGCCAGGGAGAATCCTCGATTGTCTGATCTAAAGCTGCAATAGGGGCTCTCCATTCTGGCTGTAAGAGCGGTGGGGTAAATGGGAGGACCTTGATATTCCGTGGTGTAGATTCACATTGCAACATGTTATTGTTGAAAACCCTCCGTCAGAAACAGCACGGACAGAGAGTAACAGGAGGACGCTATTCCAAACAGCGGTCCTACCCCGCCATTTGGCATCGTCATGACTGATCAAATACATCCATATCTTTCCCCGATCCATCCACAACAGCCTGTCGCTCAAAGTGAAAAAGACATTTAAGCAATCGATCATGCCTGTGCAACTATTGGAGGGGAATACGTTTAGAGACGTTGTGGGTTTCTGCACGAAGTTTGTAGGTTTCGTGGGTTAGCAGTTGATTCTGTTCTGATCATGCTTCAAATTATACAATTCCATCGAACCTCACCAACAAGGGCGTAAGGAATTTTCTGTGGTAAACAGCAATTTCGAGAACCCCAGACGACGGGAATTAACGATGAATCAGCAGAATAATAATTGATTCAGCTGAAATCTGAACTCCGATTCTGGTGGAACTCAAAACAACAAACTTTGTATAGCAATGTTAACAATGCTGTAGAAATCTAACGCGCTTTTCATTGCACCACCGAGTCGCGCGAACCACAATTTTACTGTACCCAAAGTTGTGGTTGTCGTGGAGAAAATGTAATAAATCTCCAGGAGATGCGGGGAGTTCTTCAAGGAGTAGATCTTTTATTTGCAGACAAAAAACCGTGACATTCAGAAAGCAAATTCTTGAACAACCCCGATACTCAGGATCCGTGGCTCTTTATACCCGTTCTTTAATTATATTTTTGTTAGCTTACCAGGATGCCCAACTCTGTTAGTCAGAATTATCTCACTCCAGGTATACAATAAACCATTATCGCTTTACGTCTGCCAAGAGGGTTTTTTTCTATTGTCACGATTATGTGTTTTACTGCCACCTCTGCTGCAATGATATTACAGCCCAGACTAACCTGTCATGATTAGATTTTTAGCTACTCCATCTTCCACAATGCTTTCTTGTCCCAAGCTGATCAGATATTTAATGTCTTTTTTTCTGCTACAACGGTTTCAAGCGGGCTGACTCTACTAACTAGGAAAAGTGAGGACTGCAGATGCTGGAGATCAGAGCTGAAAATGTGTTGCTGGAAAAGCGAAGCAGGTCAGGCAGCATCCAAGGAACAGGAGAATCGACGTTGCGGGCAGAAGCCCTTATTCAGGAATGAGGAAAGTGTTCCAGCAGGCTAAGATAAAAGGTAGGAGGAGGGATTTGGGGAGGGGCGTTGGAAATGCGATCGGTGGAAGGAGGTCAAGGTGAGCGTGATAGGCTGGATTGGGGTGGGGTCGGAGAGATAAGGAAGAAGATTGAGAGGGACTCCCTTCCTTCATCTACAATGATTTCAGTGAGTCCCTCTCAATCTTCTTCCTGACCTCTCCACCCCACCCCACTCTGGCCTATCACCCTCACCTTGACGTCCTTCCACCTATCGCATTTCCAACGCCCCATCCCTAAGTCCTTCCTCCCTACCTTTTATCTTAGCCTGCTGGACACACTTTCCTCATTCCTGAAGAAGGGCTTACGCCCGAAACGTCGATTCTCCTGTTCCTTGGATGCTGCCTGACCTGCTGCACTTTTCCAGCAACACATTTTCAGCTCTGACTCTGCTAACTATCAATTAAAGACTTTAAGTCAAGTCCTAAATATTTATTGTCACGACTTGTCCCAACCTGCAATGATGATATTTAGCTGACAAGGCTAATGTTACGAATTGCTATTATCTCAGCATGTCACAGTAACCGTTCAGCCCCAGTCTAACTCTGCTAATTGGTGGAGGAGCATTCCACTATGCTCATCACATCCTGCCACAGTGACCTTTTGACTCGTCAACCATTCCACAGACCTCTTGTAACAGATCGACAGCAGTATCCATGCGTTTACCCTTCCCATGCTTTCATGCGCCATATTTTCCAAACGGTGTTCGGACCTTACATCAGATATCAGTTTGTCTTCGCCCCACTTTCCAGGACCTGGTCCTTATCCATGTGTGCTCTAGCTTCTCAAGTCTTCGGCTAAATACTCTTAAAGTGTTTTGATGACTCGTAGCTTTACCATAAGTTCAAACAGTGAGTTCCAATTGTACAACACTCTCAGAATGAAAATGTTCTTCCTATATCTCCTCTGATTATCCTCCCCCTAGCGTGTAACGTAGGTCTGTGGTTGTAAACACTTCCCATAAGAAATTTATTCCTATAACACGTATCTATTCCCTTACTGTACACCTTCATCTCTTCCTCACTCACTCTTCTCCGCTCTCAGATAAGGAGCCTGAGCTAAGCTAATTTATCTTCGCCATGACGAGATTGTTGTGCTCGAAAAGTACAGCAGGTCAGGCAGCATTCGAGGAGCAGGAGAACCGACGATTCTGGCATAAGCCTTTCATCAGGAATGAGACGTCTCGGTCGGGGCGGAGAGATGACTGGGCGGCAGTTGGGGTTGGGTGGAAGGTAGCTGGGAAAGCGATAATTGGATGGAGGCGGGAGAGAAAGTGATAAGTCAGAGGAGGTAAAGATTAATAGGTCCAGAGGGTGGTGCCGAGTTGGATGCTTCGGACTGTGATAATGTGGGGGCAGGGGAATTGAGGAAGATGTTGAAATCCATACTTATCCCGTACAGTTGCAGGGTCCCAAGGCAGAATATGATGCATTCCTCTTCCAGGCAGCTGGTGGTAACGGTTTGGCTTATGCCCGAAACGTCGATTGTCCTGTTCTGCAAACAACATTTCAGGGGAGATGTGAAATGCCAAAGACTAAAAAAAGGACAAAAACTTGTAGAATCAGAGTTAATGGAATTAGACACAATGCAGACAAAAACCATTTGGCCAACTGAGTCTGCTCTGTTCTGAAGAGATTCACACTCCCCCACCATATCTTTCTAAACCCGCATTATTGATCCACCTACAAAAAATAGAAATGTGTTCAAAAGCTCAGCGGGTCAGGCAGCATCGGTGGAGAGAAATCAGAGTGAACATTGCGAATCAAACGCCGTTCCAAGGAATGATCTGTTGACCCTAAATGGTCATTCTGTTTTCCCTGAGCTGCAATTCCTACTTTAGTCTTTGATTTTGTCTTTGATTATACAGTCCATTAAGGTTTTGTTTGCCGTCTACCTGAAGTGCACACCTTTGGGCAGCGAGAAGGAATCGGATAGCCAGAGGAAACCCACATGGAGAGAGAGAAATGGAGCATGCAAATTCCACACAGTCAGTCACATAAGTCTGGAATCGAATGCGGGTTTCTGGCCTCTTAGCCCTCCCAAGCGCCCGTCCCGGATGCGAATTGAACCCAATCTCACGCAGTGACAGGCAATGGTATTACTCTGGAATTCTATGCAAAAAGAAGCTGATGTATCAGTACTGGAAATCAATAATCGATTAACTACCAGTATTCTTTTTTAAAATCACTTGACTGACAGCCTTGTATGTCTTGTCATCAAAAACTCAAATCTGAATACTTCTGAAAGTTATGAGGATTTCTGTCTCTCCAACCTTTGCATGTTCTGAGTTCCAGATTTCAACCACTCGCCGTTTCAAAACGTTTGTCTGCGCATTCACTCAAATCTTTCCTCCTCTGTTCTTAAATCTAGTACCCCGTGAGTGATCTCTCCATTATAAGGAAACGTTTATTTCAGTCTACGCCATTCGTATCCCTGATTATTTTGTATATCTCAATCATGTCACCTCTCAATCTCTTCTGCTCTAAGTCTATCCAGTCTATCCAATCTCTTTTCATAACAGGAGCTCTTCTACCCAGACAATGTCGTGGTAAAACATCATTTCCAGTACTAATGTGATTGCAGAACTGCACACATAGTGTAGATAGAGCAGAATGAGCAAGTGAATTAAATGATGTGGAAGTCCGCAGAAAATGGTCTTTTTGAAAAAAACGTTTCTCTTCCTCAGTGCTGCCCTGTGTTCTTTTCCTGAGCCTGAAGTTCCAATAATATCTGCTCCATATCATTAAAAGCTGTTACTTGACCATTGATCTCAAAACCACAGTATCAAAATGGATTGACTGGTCTGAAGGTCGCAATGGTATGATTGTGGCACGTTCACCCAGCAACAGTGAGTGCAGCAGCACAGACTGAACAGGGTACAATGTGAAAATGATTGTAATGGAAATGGGGTGGGGGGAACTTAAAGGACGTCAGTGATTGTGGGAGGGAGAGAGGTCTCCAAGAATGAGTGAGTCTGAATTCTGATATTTATCTCACAGAGATGTGTGAGAGAGGTGTTTGATGAAAAATCATAATGTCAGAGAAAGCTTTAATGTAAAATCAATTAATTCATTTTTGTGTTTCGTTGGCATATACCGCAAGGAGTTAAAAATGGGAGAACGTTACATGCCGTAACTCGGATTCTAACGAGGTTACTGCGGCCACAACGCACAACACTAAACATTATACGATCCCTGGGTCATGCAGAGATGCGTGTTTGAAAAGATCAGTAACTTAAAGTAACTTAGGACATGTTAGGAAGAATGCAGAGATAAAACTGGACCATTTGGCAAGCAATAATAGACATGCTGGAAAACAGAATTGGCTGTATATTCAAATTGCATTTTTCAAGAGGCTGAGGAAGTTCAATCGAGTACTGCATGTTGAAGACTGAGGGTGATAGATTTTTACAAAACATTAAATTCTGAAGGGATACTACAGGGTATTGTTAAAATGTATGTTTCAACAGCAATGTGGATTCACATTTGTTGCCTCACGAGCTTCCCCACACAAGGAAGTAACCATTTCTGCAGTGTATCACATAATCCCAGTTCCTCCATCCAGAATCAGTGGTGCAGTTGCAAAGATCAAACTGAAAATTGGGATGGAAATGAGCACATGAAGCTACTGTGTCGCACTAGTGATGCGATCGGTGAGCACATGGTCCTTCTCTGATGGTACAGCGGCGCATGAAATTCCGAGGCTGCGAGTTCTCCTGGTCAAAGGCGGGGAGGAAGGGCATATTTGTCTCCGGTTATTAGATTATTAAGATACAACAGCAGCATTAATCCGCATTGCAGATTGGCTCAATGGAAGCGTGTCGCAGCCTGAAGCAAGAGCTCGATGTATTGCAAGTATTCCGTGCAATGTTCCTTAACAATGCACTGTTTTGTTATTTTGACAGTAAGAACTGTTTTTTTTTATCACATCATCCTCTTACTCCAAGCAAACACTCCAGTACAGCGTACATCAGTTTCATTCTGACACAGCCACATGTCATATTCTCACTCCCTCTGAGATGATTGGAATTTCCAATGTCATTCTCTGAGATGGAGCAACGTAGCATTGAGTTGGTAGTGTAGTGAACGAAGAAGAACAAAGAACACAGAACATTTATAGCCCAGGAACAGGCCCTTTGGATCTCCAAGCCTGGGCTGAACCAAATCAACTGTCCAAGCCGATCACCCAATTCCTCAGCATCTTTTTCCATCTGCTCCCCACTTACTCACGCATCTATCAAGACGCACCTTGAATGAAATGACCGTGCCTGCCGATACTACCTTTGCTAGCAGGCAACTACCACCCTTTGTGCAAAATATTTTCTACATCTATCCTTCTTAACCGTTTCACCTCTCAACTTGAAGGCGGGACCTCTCATTATTGAATACCACATCTGGGGAAAAAGCATATCTCTATACACCTGGTCTGTACCCTTCAAGGTTTTTGTAGAACTCAATCAGGACCACTCAATCTCGTTTTTTCTACTGAAAACAGTCATAAACTTCTTAACCTCTATTCACAGCAAGCATCTTCCATACCAGCAACATCCTCGTAAACATTCTCTACACCCTCTCCTAAACGTCCACTTCCTTTTGGTAACTTGACCAGAACTGTGCACAGTATTCTAAACGCGGCCGAACCAAAATCTTGCACAATTTTAGCATGATCTGCCAGCTCTTACACTTAAAGCCCGGTCCGATGACGACAAGCATGCCATATGCTTTCTTGACCGCTCTATCCACTTGTGCCACCATCGTCATGGTACAAAGGACCTGAACTCCCAGATCTCTCTGCTCATCAAATTTCTCCAAGGCTGTTCCGTTTACAGTGTAGTTGGTTATAGAATTAGGCTCCCCAAAATGCATCACTTCATATTTGCCTCGATTGAACTCCGTCTGCCACTTCTCTGCTCAACTCTCCTGTCTATCTATATTCTTCTTCATTCTTTGACTGACCCTCATTTCCAGTGCGAGCAGCAGCGAAGGTAAGACCGTTTGGTTTTAAAAGTGCTTACCGGTAGCGGGCAGCGGTGCTTTTTTTTTCTCTTTCACTCTCTCTTCACAGAAAGAGCGGGAGCACCAGGGGGAAGTGACGACGACCAGAGGGGCAGCCGAGACC
>NW_025214572.1:26017-35226 GCF_004010195.1 Chiloscyllium plagiosum | reverse complement strand
ATCCAGTGTCAGTCCCGGTCACTGTTCCCGATCCTGATCCAATCCCAGTCCCAATCACTGTTCCCAAACCTCATCCTGTGTCAGTCCCAGTCACTGTTCCCAATCCTGATCCAGTGCCTGTCCCAGTCGCTGTTCCCAATCATGATCCTGTGTCAGTCCTGGTCACTGTTCCTGATCCTGATCCAGTGTCAGTTCCAGTCACTGTTCCTGATCCAATCCCAGTCGCAGACATTGTTCGTGATCCTGATTCAGTCCCAGTCACTGTTCCCGATACTAATCCAGTGTCAGTCCTGGTCACTGTTTCAAATCCAGTGACAGTGTCGGTCTCAGTCAAGATTACTGAACCAGCGCTGTGACATTCTCAGTCACTATTCCTGATCAAGTGCCAGTGTCAGTCCCAGTCACTGTTCCTGATACTGATCCAGTGTCAGTCCCAGTCACCGTTCCTGATCCTGACCCAGTCCCAGTCACTGTTCCTGTTCCTGATCCAACGTCAGTCCCGGTCACTGTTCCCGATCCTGATCCAATCCCAGTCCCAATCACTGTTCCCAAACCTCATCCTGTGTCAGTCCCAGTCACTGTTCCCAATCCTGATCCAGTGCCTGTCCCAGTCGCTGTTCCCAATCATGATCCTGTGTCAGTCCTGGTCACTGTTCCTGATCCTGATCCAGTGTCAGTTCCAGTCACTGTTCCTGATCCAATCCCAGTCCTAGTCAATGTTCCAGATCCTGATCCAGTGCCAGTCCCATACACTGTTCCTGATCCAATCCCAGTCGCAGACATTGTTCGTGATCCTGATTCAGTCCCAGTCACTGTTCCCGATACTAATCCAGTATCAGTCCTGGTCACTGTTTCAAATCCAGTGCCAGTGTCGGTCTCAGTCAAGATTACTGATCCAGCGCTGTGACATTCTCAGTCACTATTCCTGATCAAGTGCCAGTGTCAGTCCCAGTCACTGTTCCTGATACTGATCCAGTGTCAGTCTCAGTTTCTGTTCCTGATACTGATCCAGTTTCAGTCCCAGTCACTGTTCCCGATACTGATCCAGTGTCAGTCTCAGTCACTGGTCCTGATACTGATCCAGTGTCAGTCCCAGACTCTATTCCCAATCCTGATCCAGTCCCAGTCTCAGTCACTGTTCCCGATCCTAATCCAGCACCAGGCCCAGTCACTGTTCCTGATCCAGATCCAGTGTCAGTCCCAGTCACTGTTCCAGATCCTGATCCCGTGTCAGTTCCAGTCACTGTTCCCAATCCTGATCCAGTATCAGTCCTGGTCACTGTTCCAGATACTGATCCAGTGTCAGTCCCGGTCACTGTTCCAGATCCTGATCCAGTGTCAGTCCCAGTCACTGTTCCCCATCCTGATCCAGTATCAGTCCTGGTCACTGTTCCAGATACTGATCCTGTGCCAGTCCCATACACTGTTCCTGATCCAATCCAAGTCCCCGACATTGTTCCTGTTCCTGATCCTGTACCAGTTCCAGTTACTGATCCTGATGCAGTGTCAGACCCAATCACTTTTCCCAATCCTGATCCAGTGTCAGTCCTAGTCAATGTTCCCCATACTAATCCAGGGTCAGTCCTGGTCACTGTTTCAGATCCAGTGCCAGTGTCGGTCGCAGTCAATATTACTGAAGAAGAACCAGTGTCATTCTCAGTCACTATTCCTGATCAAGTGCCAGTGACAGTCCCAGTCACTGTTCCTGATACTGATCCAGTGTCAGTCCCAGTTACTGTTCCTGATACTGATCCAGTGTCAGTCCCAATTACTGTTCCTGATACTGATCCAGTGTCAGTCTCAGTTACTGTTCCCGATACTGAGCCCGTGTCAGTCTCAGTCACTGTTCCCGATCCTAATCCAGTGTCAGTCCCAGCCACTGTTCCCAATCCTGATCCAGTGTCAATCCCAGTCACTGTTCCCGATCCTGATCCCGTGTCAGTCCCAGTCACTGTTCCCAATCCTGATCCAGTATCAGTCCTGGTCACTGTTCCAGATACTGATCCTGTGCCAGTCACTATTCAATGATAGTTCCAGACACTATTCCTGATCCAATCCCAGTCCCAGTCACTGCTCCTGATCCTGATCCAGTGCCAGTCCCAAACACTGTTCCTGATCCAATCCCATCCCAGACATTGTTCACGTTCCTGATCCTGTACCAGTCCCAGTCACTGTTCCCAATCCTGATCCAGTGTCAGTCCCAATCACTGTTCCCAATCCTGATCCTGTACCAGTCCCAGTCACTGTTCCCAATCCTGATCCAGTGCCAGTCCCAATCACTGTTCCCAATCCTGATCCAATGCCAGTGTCAGTCACTGCGCCTGATCCAGTCCCTGTCACCGTTCCTGTTCCTGATCCAACATCAGTCCAGGTCACTGCTCCCGATCCTGATCCAGTGCCAGTCCCAGTCACTCTTCCTGATCCTGATCCAGTGCCAGTCTCAGTCATAGTTCCCAATCCTGATCCAGTGTCTGTCCCGGTCTCTGTTCCCAATCCTGATCCAGTCTCAGTCTCAGTCACTGTTTCCAATCCTGATCTAGTGTCATGTCCTGGTCACTGTTTTCAATCCTGATCCAGTGTCAGTTTTCAGTCACTGCTCCTGATCCTGATCCAGTGTCAGTCCCGGTCACTGTTCCCAATCCTGATCCAGTCTCAGTCTCAGTCACTGTACCCAATCCTGCTCCAGTGTCTGTCCCAGTGACTGTTCCCAATTCTGATCCAGTATCAGTCTCAGTCACTGTTCCTGATCCTGATCAAGTGTAGTCCTGGTCACTGTTCCTGATCCATTTCCAGAGCCTGTCCCATTCAGTATTCCCGATACTGATCCAGTGTCATTCACAGTCACTATTCCAGATCCAGTGCCAGTGTCAGTCCCAGTCACAGTTCCAAAAAAACCAACCCCGTGTCAGTCCCTGTCACTGTTCCCGATACTGAGCCAGTGTCAATCACGGACATTGTTCATGAACCTGATCTAGTGTCAGTCCCAGTCACTGTTCCCGATCCAGATCCAGTGTCAGTCCCTGTCACTGTTCCCGATACTGAGCCAGTGTCAGTCACGGACATTGTTCATGAACCTGATCTAGTGTCAGTCCCAGTCACTGTTCCTGAAACCGGTTCAGTGTCAGTTCCGGTCACTGTTCCTGGTACTGATCCAGTGTCAGTCCCAGTCAATGTTCCCGATACTAATCCAGTGTCAGTCCTGGTCACTGTTCCAGACCCAGTGCTAGTATTGGTCACAGTCAATATTACTGAATCAGTGCCAGTGTCATTCTCAGTCACTATTCCTGATCAAGTGCCAGTGACAGTCCCGGTTACTGTTCCTGATACTGATCCAGTGTCAGTCCCAGTTATTGTTCCTGATACTGATCCAGTGTCAGTTACTGTTCCTGATACTGATCCAGTGTCAGTCCCAGTTACTGTTCCCGATACTGATCCAGTGTCAGTTACTGTTCCTGATACTGATCCAGTGTCAGTGCCAGTTACTGTTCCCGATACTGATCCAGTGTCAGTCCCAGTCACTGGTCCCGATACTGAGCCAGTGTCAGTCCCAGACACTGTTCCCAATCCTGATCCATTGCCAGTTACCTTTCCCAATCCTAATCCAGTGTCAGTCCCAGTCACTGGTCCTGATCCAGTCCCTGTCACTATTCCTGGTCCTGATCTAGTATCATTCGCAGTCACTGTTCCAGATCCTGATCCAGTGTCAGTCCCTGTCACTATTCCCGATACCAATCTTGTGTCAGTCTCAGTCACTGCTCGCAATCCTGATCCAGTGTCAGTCCCAGTCACTGCTCCTCATCCTGATCCAGTCACTGTTCCTGTTCCTGATCCAGTCTCAATCCCAGTCACTGTTCCCGTTCCTGATCAAGTGTAGTCCTGGTCACTGTTCCTGATCCAATTCCAGTGCCTGTCCCATTCAATATTCCAAATACTGATCCAGTGTCATTCACAGTCACTATTCCTGATCCAGTGCCAGTGTCAGTCCCAGTCACTGATCCCGATACTGATCCAGTGTCAGTCCCAGTCACTGTTCATGATCCAGTGTCAGTCCCTGTCACTGTTCCTGCTACTGATCCAGCGCCAGTCCCAGTCATTGTTCCCAATACTAATCCAGTGTCATTCACAGTCAATGTTCCAGATCCAGTGCCAGTGTCGGTCCCAGTGACAGTTCCCGATACGGACCCAGTGTCAGTCCCGGCGACTGTTCCCGATACTGATCCAGTGTCAGTCCCAGTCAGTGTTCCTGATCCAGTGTCACTCCCTGTCACTGTTCCCGATACTGATCCAGCATCATTCCCAGTCACTGTTCCAGATCCTGATCTGGTGCCTGTCCCAGTCACTGTTACCGATCCTGATCCAGTGTCAGTCCCGGTCAGTATTCCTGATACCAATCGTGTGTCAGTCTCAGTCACTTCTCCCAATCTTGAACCAGTTTCCGTCCCATTCACTGTTCCTTATCCAGTGCAAGTCCCAGTCACTGTTCCTGATCTTGACCCAGTCCCAGACACTGTTCCTGTTCCTCATCCAACGTCAGTCCCGGTCACTGTTCCCGATCCTGATCCAATCCCAGTCCCAGTCACTGTTCCCAAACCTCATCCAGTGTTAGTCCCAGTCACTGCTCCTGATACTGATCCAATGTCAGTCGAGGTCACTGTTCCCGATCCTGATCCAGTGCCTGTCCCACTCACTGTTTGTGGACCTGATCCAGTGTCAGTCACAGTCACTGATCCTGATCCAGTGTCAGTCCAGGTCACTGTTCCCGATCCTGATCCAGTGACAGTTCCAGTTACTGTTCCCTGTCCTGATCCAGTACCAGTCACTATTCAGGGTCAGTCCCGGACACTATTCCTGATCCAATCCCAGTCGCAGTCATTGTTCCTGATCCTGATCCAGTCCCAGTCACTGTTCCTGATCCTGTTCCAGTCCCAGCCACTGTTCCCGATCCTGATCCAGTGTCAGTCCCAGTCACTGCTACTGATCCTGATCCAGTCCCAGTCTCAATCACTGTTCCCAATCCTGATCCATTACTAGTCACTATTCAGGGTCAGTCCCGGT
This sequence comes from Chiloscyllium plagiosum, assembly GCF_004010195.1. Classification (NCBI taxonomy): domain Eukaryota; kingdom Metazoa; phylum Chordata; class Chondrichthyes; order Orectolobiformes; family Hemiscylliidae; genus Chiloscyllium; species Chiloscyllium plagiosum. Next base: position 30,171 of record NW_025214572.1, on the reverse strand, counting down.
CACTATTCCTGATCCAATCCCAATCACAGTCACTGTTCCTGATCCTGATCCACTGCCAGTCCCATACACTGTTCCTGATCCAATCCCAGTCCCAGACATTGTTCGTGATCCTGATCCAGTTCCAGTTACTGTTCCTGATCCTGATCCAGTGTCAGTCCTGGTCACTGTTTCCAATCCTCATCCCGTGCCAGTCACTGTTGCCAATCCTGATCCAATGTCAGTCCCGGTCACTGTTCCAGATCCTGATCCAGTATCAGTCCAGGTCACTGTTTCAGATACTGATCCAGTGCCTGTCCCAGTCGCTGTTCCCGATCCTGATCCAGTGTCAGTCCTGGTCACTGTTCCCAATCCTGATCCAGTGTCGGGCTCAGTCACTGTTTCAAATCCTGATCCAGTCTCAGTCTCAGTCACTGTTCCCGATCCTGATCCAGTCCCAGTCCCGGTCACTGTTCCTGATCCTGTTCCAGTCCCAGCCACTGTTCCCGATCCTGATCCAGTGTCAGTACCAGTCACTGTTCCCGGTCCTGATCCAGTGTCAGTCTCAGTCAGTATTCCCGATACCAATCATGTGTCAGTCTCAGTCACTTCTCCCAATCCTGAACCAGTGTCCATACCCTTTCACTGTTCCTTATCCAGTGCAAGTCCCGGTCACTGTTCGCAATCCTGATCCAGTGTCAGTCCCAGTCACTGTTCCTGATCCTGACCCAGTCCCAGTCACTGTTCCTGTTCCTGATCCAACGTCAGTCCCAGTCACTGTTCCCGATCCTGATCCAATCCCAGTCCCAGTCACTGTTCCCAAACCTCATCCAGTGTTAGTCCCAGTCACTGTTCCTGATACTGATCCAATGTCAGTCGAGGTCACTGTTCCCGATCCTGATCCAGTGCCTGTCCCACTCACTGTTTGTGGACCTGATCCAGTGTCAGTCGCAGTCACTGATCCTGATCCAGTGGCAGTCCAGGTCACTGTTCCCGATCCTGATCCAGTGACAGTTCCAGTTACTGTTCCCTATCCTGATCCATTACCAGTCACTATTCAGGGTCAGTCCCAGACATTATTCCTGATCCAATCCTAGTCGCAGTCACTGTTCCTGATCCTGATCCAGTCCCAGTCACTGTTCCTGATCCTGATCCAGTCCCAGTCCCAGTCACTGTTACTGATCCTGATCCAGTCCCAGTCACTGTTCCCAATCCTGATCCAGTTCCAGTCACTGTTCCTGATCCTGATCCAGTCCCAGTCACTGTTCCTGATCCTGTTCCAGTCCCAGCCACTTTTCCCGATCCTGATCCAGTGTCAGTACCAGTCACTGTTCCTGATCCTGATCCAATCCCAGTCCCAGTCACTGTTCCTGATCCTGATCCAATCTCAGTCCTAGTCACTGTTCCTGATCCTGTTCCAGTCCCAGCCACTGTTCCCGATCCTGATCCAGTGTCAGTATCAGTCATTGTTCCCAATCCTGATCCAGGGTCCGTCTTGGTCACTGTTCCCGATCCTGATCCAGTGTCAGTCCCAGTCACTGTACCCGATCCTGATCCAGTCCCAGTCACTGTTCGTGATCCTGTTCCAGTCCCAGCCACTGTTCCCGATCCTGATCCAGTGTCAGTATCAATCACTGTTCCTGATCCTGATCCAATGCCAGTCCCAGTCACTGTTCCTGATCCTAATCCAATCCCAGACCCAGATATTGTTCCTGTTCCTGATCCTTATCCAGTTCTAGTTAATATTCCTGATCCTGAATCAGTGTCAGTCCCAGTTACTGTTCCCAATCCTGATCCAGTGCCAGTCTCAGTCACTGTTCCAGATCCTGATCCAATGTCAGTCCCGGTCACTGTTCCCAATTCTGATCCTGTCACAGTCCCAGTCACTGTTCCCAAGCCTGTTCCAGTGTCAGTCCCGGTCACTGATCCCAAGCCTGTTCCAGTGTCAGTCCTGGTCACGGTTCCCAATCCTGATCCAGTGTCAGTCTCAGTCATTGTTCCCAATCCTGATCCAGTGTCCGTCTTGGTCACTGTTCCCGATCCTGATCCAGTGTCAGTCCCAGTAACTGTACCCGATCCTGATCCAGTCCCAGTCAGTGTTCGTGATCCTGTTCCAGTCCCAGCCATTGTTCCCGATCCTGAACCAGTGTCAGTCCCGGTCACTGTACCCGATCCTGATCCAGTGTCAGTCCCATTCACTGTTCCTGATCCTGATCCAGTGTCAGTCCCAGTCACTGTTCCCAACAAAGATCCAGACCCAGACATTATTCCTGTTCCTGATCCTTTCCAGTGTCAGTCCCAGTTACTGTTCCCAATCCTGACCCAGTGTCAGTCTCAGTCGCTGTTCCAGATCCTGATCCAATGTCAGTCCCGGTCACTGTTCCCGATTCTGATCCAGTGCCAGTCCCAGTCACTGTTCCCGATCCTGGTCCTGTGTCAGTCCCGGTCTCTGTTCTCAATCCTGATCCAGTGTCAGTCCCGGTCACTGTTCCTGATCCTGATCCAGTGTCCGTCTCAGTCACTATTCCCAATCCTGGTCCTGTGTCAGTCCCGGTCTCTGTTCTCAATCCTGATCCTGATCCAGTCCCGGTCACTGTTCCTGATCCTGATACAGTTTTCGTCTCAGTCACTGTTCCCAATCCTGATCCAGTGTCAGTCCCGGTCACAATTCCCGATCCTGATGCAGTGTCAGTCTCAGTCACTATTCCTGATCCTGATCCAGTGTCAGTCCCAGACACCGTTCCTGCTCCAATCCCAGTCCCAGTCATTGTTCCTGTTCCTGATCCAATATCAGTCCCAGTCACTGTCCCGATCCTGATCCATTGTCAGTCTCAGTCACGGTTCTCGATCATGATCCAGTGTCAGTCTCAGTCACTGTTCCTGATCCTGATCCAGTGCCTGTCCCAGTCACTGTTCCCAATCCTGATCCAGTGTCAGTCCCAGTCACTATTCCTGATCCTGAACCAGTGTCAGTCCCGGTCACTGTTTCCTATCCTGATCCTCTGTCAGTCCCATTCACTGTTCCCAATCCTGATCCAGTGTCAGTCCCAGCCACTGTTCCTGATCCTGATCCAAGTCAGTCCCAGTCACTGTTCCCAACAAAGATCCAGTACCAGTCACTATTCAGTGTCAGTCCCAGAGACTATTCCTGATCCAATCCCAGTCCCAGTCACTGTTCCTGATCCTGATCCAGTGCCAGTCCCATATACTGTTCCTGATTCAATCCCAATCCCAGACATTGTTCGTGATCCTGATCCAGTTCGAGTTACTGTTCCTGATCATGATCCAGTGTCAGTCCAGGTCACTGTTTCAGATACTGATCCAGTGCCAGTCCCAGTCACTGTCCCGATCCTGATCCACTGTCAGTCTCAGTCACTGTTCCCAATCCTGATCCCACTGTCATTCCCAGTCACTTTCCAGATTCTGATCTGGTGACTTTCCCAGTCACTGTTATCGATCCTTATCCTGTATTAGTCCCGGTCACTGTTCCCTATCCTGAACCAGTGTCAGTCCCAGTCACTGTTCCTGTATCTGATCCAACGTCAGTCTCAGTCACTGTTCCCAATCCTGATCCCACTGTCATTCCCAGTCACTTTCCAGATTCTGTTCTGGTGACTTTCCCAGTCACTGTTATCGATCCTTATCCTGTATTAGTCCCGGTCACTGTTCCCTATCCTGAACCAGTGTCAGTCCCAGTCACTGTTCCCAATCCTGATCCAGTATTAGTCACTATTCAGGGTCAGTCCCAGACACTATTTCTAATCCAATCCCAGTCCCAGTCACTGTTCCTGATCCTGATTCAGTGTCAGTCCTGATCACTGTTTCCAAACCTGATCCAGTGTTAGTCCCAGTCACTGTTGCCGATCCTGATCCAATGTCAGTCCCGGCAACTGTTCCAGATCCTGATCCAGTATTAGTCCAGGTCACTGTTTCAGATACTGATCCAGTGCCTGTCCCAGTCGCTGCTCACGATCCTGATCCAGTGTCAGTCCTGGTCACTGTTCCCAATCCTGATCCAGAGTCGGTCTCAGTCACTGTTTCCGATCCTGATCCAGTGTCAGCCCCAGTCACTGTTCCTGATCCTGATCCTGATACAGTCCCAGTCACTGTTCCCAATCCTGATCCAGTGTCAGTCCCAGTCACTGTTCCCAATCCTGATCCAGTGCCAGTCACTATTC
>NW_025214572.1:7487-26012 GCF_004010195.1 Chiloscyllium plagiosum | reverse complement strand
GTCCCATACACTGTTCCTGATCCTGATCCAGTGTCAGTCCCAGTCACTGTTCCAGATCCTGATCCAGTGTCAGTCTCAGTCACTGTTTCCAATCCTGAACCAGTGTCAGTCCCAGTCATTGTCCCGATCCTGATCCACTGTCAGTCTCAGTCACTGTTCCCGATCCTGATCCAGTGTCAGTCCCAGTCACTGATCCTGATCCACTGCCAGTTCCATACACTGTTTCTGATCCAATCCCAGTCCCAGACATTGTTCGTGATCCAAATCTAGTTCCAGTTACTGTTCCTGATCCTGATCCAGTGTCAGTCCTGGTCACTGTTTCCAATCCTGATCCAGTCCCAGTCACTGTTGCCAATCCTGATCCAGTGCCTGTCCCAGTCACTGTTGCCGATCCTGATCCAGTGCCAGTCTCAGTCACTGTTCCTGATTCTGATCCAGTGCCAGTCCCAGTCACTGTTCCTGATCCTGATCCAGTCCCAGTCACTGTTCCCGATCCTGATCCAGTGTCAGTCCCAGTCACTGCTACTGATCCTGATCCAGTCCCAGTCCCAATCACTGTTCCCAATCCTGATCTATTACCAGTCACTATTCAATGTCATGCCCAGACATTATTCCTGATCCAATCCCAGTCCCAGTCACTGTTCATGATCCTGATCCAGTGCCAGTCCCATACACTGTTCCTGATCAATCCCAGTCGAAGACATTGTTCGTGATCCTGAACCAGTTCCAGTTACTGTTCCCAATCCTGATCCAGTGTTAGTCCTGGTCACTGTTTCCAATCCTGAACCAGTTCCAGTCACTGTTCCCAATCCTGATCCCGTGCCAGTCACTGGTGCCGATCCTGATCCAGTGCCTGTCCCAGTCGCTGTTCCCGATCCTGATCCAGTGTCAGTCCCAGTCACTGTTCCCAATCCTGATCCAGTGTCGGTCTCAGTCACTGTTACCAATTCTGATCCAGTGTCAGTCCTGGTCACTGTTACCAATTCTGATCCAGTGTCAGTCCCAGTCACTGTCCCGATCCTGATCCAGTGTCAGTCCCAGTCACTGTCCCGATCCTGATCTACTGTCAGTCCCAGTCACTGTTCCTGATCCAATTGCAGTCCCAGTCAATGTTCCAGATCCTGATCCAGTGCCAGTCCCATACACTGTTCCTAATCCAATCCCAGACCCACACTTTGTTCCTGATCCTGATCCAGTTCCAGTTACTGTTCCTGATCCTGATCCAGTGTCAGTCCCAGTCACTGATCCTGATCCAATGTCAGTCCCAGTCACTGTTCCTGATCCTAATCCAGTCCCAGTCACTGTTCCCAATCCTGATACTGTGTCAGTCCCAGTCACTGTTCTCAATCCTGATCCAGTGTCAGTCTCAGACACTGTTCCCAATCCTGATCCAGTGTCTGTCCCGGTCACTGTTCCCGATCCTGATCCAGTGTCAGTCCCATTCACTGTTCCCAATCTTGATCCAGTGTCAGTCCCAGTCACTGTTCCCAATCCTGATCCAGTATCAGTCACTATTCAGTGTCAGTCCCAGACACTATTCCTGATCCAATCCCAGTCCCAGTCAATGTTCCTGATCCTGATCCAGTGCCAGTCCCATACACTGTTCCCAATCTTGATCCAGTGTCAGTCCCAGTCACTGTTCCCGATCCTGATCCAGTGTCAGTCCCATTCACTGTTCCCAATCTTGATCCAGTGTCAGTCCCAGTCACTGTTCCCAATCCTGATCCAGTATCAGTCACTATTCAGTGTCAGTCCCAGACACTATTCCTGATCCAATCCCAGTCCCAGTCACTGTTCCTGATTGTGATCCAGTTCCAGTTAATATTCCTGATCCTGAACCAGTGTCAGTCCCAGTCACTGTTCCCGATCCTGATCCAGTGCCAGTCCCAGTCACTGTTCCCGATCCTGATCCAGTGCCAGTCCCAGTCACTGTTCCTGTTCCTGATCCAGTGTCAGTCTCAGTCACTGTTCCCGATCCTGATCCCACTGTCGTTCCAAGTCACTGTTCCAGATTCTGATCTGGTGCCTTTCCCAGTCATTGTTATCTATCCTGATCCTGTGTCAGTTCCCGTCACTGTTCCCGATCCTGATCCAGTGTCAGTTCCATTCACTGTTCCCAATCCTGATCCAGTGTCAGTCCCAGTCACTGTTCCCGATCCTGATCCAGTGCCAGTCCCAGTCACTATTCCCAATCCTGATCCAGTATCAGTCACTATTCAGTGTCAGTCTCAGACACTATTCCTGATCCAATCCCAGTCCCAGTCACTGTTCCTGATCCTGATCCAGTGCCAGTCCCATACACTGTTCCTAATCCGATCCCAGACCCATGCATTGATCCTGTTCCTGATCGTGATCCAGTCCCAGTCACTGTTCCCGATCCTGATCCAGTGCCAGTCCCAGTCACTGATCCCAATCCTGATCCAGTGCCAGTCCCAGTCACTGTTCCCAGTCCTGATCCAGTGCCCGTCTCGGTCACTATTCCCGATCCTGATCCAATGCCAGTCCCAGTCACTGTTCCCAATCCTGATCCAGTGTCAGTCCCAGTCACTGTTCCTGTTCCTGATCCAGTGTCAGTCTCAGTCACTGTTCCCGATCCTGATCCCACTGTCATTCCAAGTCACTGTTCCAGATTCTGATCTGGTGCCTTTCCCAGTCACTGTTATCGATCCTGATCCTGTGTCAGTTCCGGTCACTGTTTCCGAACCTGATCCAGTATTACTCCCGGTCACTGTTCCCTATCCTGAACCTGTGCCTGTCCCAGTCACGGTTCTCGATCCTGATCCAGTGTCAGTCCAAGTCACTGCTCCCAATCCTGATGCAGTGTCAGTCTCAGTCACTGTTCCACATCCTGATCCAATGTCAGCCCCAGTCACTGTTCCCAATTCTGATCCAGTGTCAGTCCCAGTCACCGTTCCCAAATCTGATCCAGTATCCGTCCCAGTCACTGTTCCCAATCCTGATCCAGTGTCAGTCCCGGTCACTGTTCCCAATCCTGATCCAGTGTCAGTCCCGGTCACTGTTCCTGATCCTGATCCTGTGTCCATCTCAGTCACTATTCCTGATCCTGATACAGTGCCAGTCCCAGACACTGTCCCTGAACCTGATCCAGTGTCAGTCTCAGTCACGGTTCCTGATCCTGATACAGTGCCAGTCTCAGTCACTATTCCAGATCCTGTTCCAACATCAGTGCCGGTCACTGTTCCCAATCCTGATGCAGTGCCTGTTCCAGTCACGGTTCTCGATCCTGATCCAGTGTCAGTCCCAGTCACAGTTCTCGATCCTGATCCAGTGTCAGTACCAGTCACTGATCCTGATCCTGATCCTGATCCAGTCCCAGTCACTGTTCCCAATCTTTAATCAGTGTCAGTCCCAGTCACTGTTGCTGTTCCTGATCCAGTGTCAGTCCCTGTCATGGTTCCTGATCCTGATACAGTCAGTCCCAGTCACAGTTCCCAATCCTGATACAGTGCCAGTCTCAGTCACTATTCCAGATCCTGTTCCAACATCAGTGCCGGTCATTGTTCCCAATCCTGATGCAGTGCCTGTTCCAGTCACGGTTCTCGATCCTGATCCAGTGTCAGTACCAGTCACTGATCCTGATCCTGATCCTGATCCAGTCCCAGTCACTGTTCCCAATCTTTAATCAGTGTCAGTCCCAGTCACTGTTGCTGTTCCTGATCCAGTGTCAGTCCCTGTCATGGTTCTGATCCAGTGTCAGTCCCAGTCATTGTTCCTGATCCTGATCCAGTGCCAGTCCCAGTCACTGTTCCCAATTCTGGTCCAGTGTCAGTCCCAGTCACTGTTCCCGATCTGATCCAATCCCAGTCCCAGTCACTGTTCCCAATCTTTAATCAGTGTCAGTCCCAGTCACTGTTGCTGTTCCTGATCCAGTGTCAGTCCCAGTCACTGTTCCCAAACCTGATCCTGCGTAAGACCCAGTCACTGTCGCAGGCCTCGATTCGGAGCCAACTCTGTACCTTTTGAGACATTGAGTTCAGAATCTGTCTGTCTCTACGTCTTAATAACCTGACTCACACCCTGGTCGGGAGAGTAAGACCTTAGTTGAGGTAGACCATAATAGTCAGCCTGAGGAAGAGTCCAGTGTGAGGCTCCAGCCCCGAAGACATGTAAGAGATAGTCCCTTTGATGAGGCATTCATTCCGGCACTCCAGAGGAGACATTGTGGAGCCCCAGTCATCACAAGTACTAGCACAGTGAGCTCAACTCACACACTGACTCTACTCTGAGGTCAATGCACCCTCAACTACTCGGCAGCTCTTGTCGGATTTCTTTCAAACTAGCCCAGATTCTGACATCTCTTTTAGTCTTTTATCTGGTCATTTATATCCACAAAAGCTGAGACAGGTATCAGCTTGGTCACACACATGAGGTGGTCTCCTGCTCTCACAGCCCACCATCGTACCATCTGTCTATGAGGAGGTTCAATTATCAGCAAGGCACATTAGCCCAACCAAATCTGTACTGTACCAGGCAGGATGATCGCTGAGAGTCTCACACTCCTCAGGGATACGATCACCTCCATGCAGGACAGAGGGTTGGACACTTGCCTGTTCAGCCTGGACCAGGAGAAAGCCTTTGACAGGATATCACACAGGTATATGAGAGATGTTCTCTCCAAAATCGGCTTTGGGGAGGGAATCTGCAATTGGATTAGACTGCTCTACACCAACATTGTCAGTGCAGTCTCAATCAACGGGTGGGAATCAGACTCTGGATCTGATCTGGAAACTGTCTGATTCCCACTACCTTGACCTTTTTCAGGAATTGTGCAGTAGACAGCCCTTGCTATCATCTACATGATGTTAGGGAGACCAATCAAAGCAGAAGTTATTTACTCTGGCTATATGTGGTTTAAGGAGAAAGTGAGCTCTGCAGATGCTGGCGATCAGAGCTGAAAATGTGTTGGTGGAAAAGCGCAGCAGGTCAGGCAGCATCCAAGGAACAGGAGAATCGACGTTTCTTCCTGTAGATTCCTGAAGAAGGGCTTATGCCCGAAACGTCGATTCTCCTGTTCCCTGGATGCTGCCTGACCTGCTGCGCTTTTCCAGCAACACATTTTCAGCTCTATATGTGGTTTAACCCATTTGATGCAGGTGAATGTGTGGATGGGGTGTTATACCTCATCACCTTACAATAGATTTTATCCGGTAGAAGAAAGAACTAGTACAGTGACTAATTACGGAGGCCACACTCAACCAACAGTCTCCAGGCAGTTAGTGAAGACTGTAAATATCCATTTTGTATTTGGATTCACAGAAAGGGGTGGTGTGAACCCACTAGTGTTTTTAATTTTAGTGTTTGAGACTTGTAACTGTATTCGAGAAAATAATTAAGATTAGGACACTTCTGGTCTTAACTTTTGCAATAATTAAGCTTTTCTGTGTATGAAATTGAAAGTACATAATTAAGGATGCTTGTATAGTGAAAGGGCTAAGGGTTTTGGGCTGACAGTCTGAAATTCAGATGTTTACCAGCAAAAGAAATTTGACTTGGGGCACTGAGGCTCATGGGATCAAGAGGAGGAACAGTGGCCAAGCAGCCGACAGCCTAAACAACTGGGCCCAATATAAATTGGACACAGCTTCTGCAAGCAAGGCCAGAAGGAGTGCAGAGACGCAGGTTACCACAGGTCAAAGGTCAGCAGGGACCAGCCCAGACCTGTCTTGAACATTGAACAGGGGTGATCGACCTTAACAATGGGACAGTTATTATATCCCAAAACCCATCAAGAGATACACAATCAGAACAATAGGAAAATACATTAGTTTTATGTATTCCCCAGGTTCAGGCAGACTCCTTGGCATGTACAAAAAAAAAACCAAAGAACTGCTGATACTGGAAATCAGAAACAAAAGCAAAAATTGCTGGAGAAATTCAGCAGGTCTGGCAGCATGTGTGGAGAAAAGGCAGAGTTAATGTTTCAGATCTAATGACCCTTCTCCAGAACTGATGGTAGCTAAGAAATGGTTGGTATATATACTGAAGCTGGGGTGCCAAGGGGAAGGAGGGAGGAGTAAATCATAGGTGGTGATAGGGCCCAGAGAAAGAGAACAGCGGTTGGGCAGGCCAATGGAATGGGGAAAGGTCAGCCTGGGTGAATCAATAGCTGCAAATGGGGACCAAGCAGAAAATCAGGTGCTGATCTTCCAGCTTTAGCTGAGGTTCTTTGGAGGACTGAGGCAGGCTCCTTGTCATCTTGGATTAATCATATCTTGAAAGGATATAAGTGCACCGAGATGGCCTGGCCTAATTGCATTGAGTGCTTGACCCCTACCCTGTGACCCCATTGGAGGACGCCAAAGGATATGCCAGAAGGACCCAGGAAGGGATAAAAACAAACATATGGAGACAACTCTCAGTGAAGACCTGACCAGCATGCAGAGACCTGCAGCTGTGACAATGGAAGGATGTGTGAGATCTTCCTTTGATCTAGGAAGACCTCGAGTCCTTGGGTCAACAAAGCTCAGTGAATTGAATCCAGCAGCCCAATCAAATTCACCAGACCAGCCCCATATGTGTATCTGTACAATCAGCCTAGTTTGGGAAAAGTTAACTTAATTTGTTGTGTAAGAGTTGTTTCTTTAATGTGCGAGTGTTTTAATCAAATTACAATTGAACTGCAGTCCTTTGTTTATCTCGTAAAATCAGAGCACCTGGATAATGCGGGATTGAGCAATAAACTGGGCAAACTATCTGTAGAGAATAATTCACAGGCAACAATTGAGATGAGGATCAATTTATTCTGTCAGAGGGTTCTGAGTCTTTGGAACCAGTTGCTACAGAGAGCTGTGGTGGTGCAGTGTCCTTGTGTATAATTAAGGCTGAGATAGTCGATCCCTGATCAATATGGGATTAAAGTTTATGAAGAAAGGGCAGGAAGGTGACTGTGAGGAGTCTCAGATCAGCCCTGATCCTGTTGCATGGCAGAACAGGCTGGAGGGGCCAACTGGTCTTATTGCTTATGGTCTTCTGGACATGGTAGTTGACGTTGGCTACCATAAATAATCAGGAGCAACTCCCCTGTTCCTTATGATCTCCTTATTTCCAGAAGGCCTTTGACAAAATGCTGCACAGAAGGCTGCTAAGTAAGATGTTAAGATCTTAAGATTAAGATGTTAAGAATGTAAGATTAAGCTTAAGATGTTAAACTCATGATGTTAAGAGCAAGGTACTGGCATGGATAGAAGATTTTCTGACTGGCAAAAGCAGAGAGTAGGGATAAAGGAGTCTTTTCAGGATGGTAGTTGATGACTAGTGGAGATCCATAGCGATCAGTGTTGGCACCACAACTGTTTATATTATACATTAACAATTCAGACAATGGAACTGAGGGCATTGTTACTAAGTTTGCAGATGACACAAAGATATGTGGAGGGTCACGTAGTGTTGAGAAAGCAGAGAGGCTGCAGAAGGACTTGGACAGGCTAGGAAAGTGGGCAAAGATGTGACAGATGGAATACAGTGTGGTAAGTTGCAAGGTTATACATATTGTTAGGAATAATAGAGGCGTTGACTATTTTCTCAACAGGGAAAGCCTTCAGAAATCTGAAGCACAAAGAGACTAGGGAGCCTTAATTTAGGATTCTCTTCAGATTAACATGCAGGTTCAGTTGACAATTAGGAAGGCAAATGCAATGTTAGCACTCATTTGAAGAGGGCTAGAATACAAGAGATGTACTGCTGAGGCTGTATAAGCTTCCGGTCAGACCGTGTTTTGAATGTTGTGAGCAACAGTTTTGGGCCCCAAATCCAGGGAAGGATATTCTGGCATAGCGGGCTGGGGGTGGGGGGTATATTGGTGGCCAGGGGAAGTTTACATGAATGATCCTGAGGATGAAGGGCTTGTCCTCTGAAACGTTATTGAGGATTCTGGGTCTGTACTCTATGGAGTTTAAAGGATGAGAGGGATCTGATTGAAACTTACAGGTTATTGAGAGGCCTGGATAAAGTGGATGTGGAGAAGATGTTTCCAATAGTAGGAGAGACTACTACAGCCTCAGAGTGAAGGGACAACCCTTTAGAACTGAGAGAAGAAAGAATTTCTTGAACCAGAGAGTGGTGAATCTGTGGAAGTCACGCTGCAGGGGGTTATGGAGGTCAAGTCATTGAATGTATTTAAGACAGAGATAGATAGGTTCTTGATTAGGAAGGGGATCAAGGGTTACAGGGAGAAAGCAGGAGAATGGGGTTGAGAAACATATAAGCCAAGATTGAATGGTGAAGCAGACTCGATGGGCTGGATGGCCTAATTTTGCTCCTACGCCTTATGGTCTTATGATCTCAGAAGCTTGCAGCAGTATTGCAGTGCTGAATTAACTGAACAGAAGGACAATACGATGTGACATAAAGCAGGCTGCCCCTTCACTGTTAGAGCACACTGTCTCTGACTGGCTTAATGGTAGAATGTAAAAATTCTCCTGCAGAGAGAGACATTGTAAAGACACTGTGTGTATCCCAGGCTGCAGTTTAACTTTGAACATTCTGCCTGAGTCTTGTTGCAGCACTTGAACTGAAGACAGGCCGTGTTTGGATTGGCAAATGGTTAATTTCAGCAATATATTTATATTGCAATCCAGGATATGCTTAAGTGGCACCCAATTGTGAACACAGAGAGAAGAACTCAGCTTCTCAGTCACAAAGCTAAAGGGAAGCAGCATATTGAGATGATACTAGTGTCTGAGTCCCTGCCACTATCTGCATTCTAGAGTTTAATTTGGCCTTCAAATGTTGTACCAACTGGGTAATGGTTTATTGCATGACTCACTCACTGACTTCTCCAGCTCAATGGAAATGGGGATAGGATTGTGGGTAAAACAAGCTACTAATTCACTGCTGTTCACTTGCACTTCTGTCTGAGCCTGATTTTCCCACCAGTCACTGCTCCAATTCTGACACTTAGTCAGATGGAGCAGATTTAATGGCATCTTCCCAATGCTAATGATAAGACAAAGTGATTCACCTGATAATATTCTAATTTTCATTCTGATTTTTCCAACCTATCACTCACAGCAGTATCAAAATAAATCTTGTCAATTTCTGATTAAAATATTGGATGTACTAGGTATGGTGGCTCAGTGGTTAGTACTGCTGCGTCAGGGTGCTAGGGACCTGGGTTCAATTCCAGCCTTGGGTGACCATCTATGAGGAGTTTGCACATTCTCCCCGTGTCTGCGTGGGTTTCATCTGGGTTTCCTCCCATGTTCCAAAAGATGTGCAGTTTAGGTGGATTGACCAAGCTAAATTGTCCATAGTGTTCAAAGCTATGTAGACGAGGTGGGTTAGCCATTGGAAATGCAGGGTTACAGGGATGGGGTGGATCTGGATGGGATGCGCTTCATAGAGTCAGTGTGGACTCAATGGACTGAATGGCCTGCTTCACTATAGAGATTCTATGACACTACCCTACCATTAGCTGCTATTGTTGGCAATCAGAGACTAAGGCTGTAGTCCATTAAACTCTTGGAAGAGGACTCAGTCAATTCAGTTAAATTGATTCAAATTTGTTCAGTATGGTTCATGTATGTGAACATTCTTAACCAACCTCTCACAATATAAAAATGTACAGTTAGTGACAATCTCAACTTAAAGGGGATTCTAATGAAAGGTCATCTTAACTTGACTGAAATGTTAATGCTGTTTTGCTGCCCAGATGTCCATGCTTGACCTGTTACATATTTCTAGCACCTTACAGGTGGCACGGTGACTCAGTGGTTAGCACTGCTGCCTCACAGCGCCAGGGACCTGGGTTTGACTCCACCCTCGGGTGACTGTCTGTGTGGAGTTTGCACATTCTCCCCGTGTCTGCGTGAGTTTCCTCTGGGTGCTCCCGTTTCCTCCCGCAGTCACAAAGATGTGCAGGTTAGGTGAATTGGCCATGCTAAATTGCCTGTAATGTTAGGTGAAGGGGTAAATGTAAGGAAATGGGTCTGGGTGGGTTGCTTTTCATCGGGTCGGTGTGGACTGGTTAGGCTGAAGGGCCTGTTTCCACACTGTAGGGAATCTAATCTAATCTAAATTAAAGTTCAAATTATAGAGGACTACTAATATCTAAACTGCACATTAATAAGATAGGTTTCTGTCAGTGCAGCCTATCAGAGTGTTGGGTACAAGTTGTCTTATTTTCCAGCAGAATTTAATAGACAGTAAGATGTCTTTAAAACTTGTCGTCTTTTTCATTAGAACTCTCAGTGGATGACGCTATTTCCTGGATGTAGAATATTTTTTAAAATTCCACAATTGCTATGTTGTGATAAAAACACATTTCAGCATGATTTTCTATTCCTAGGCAGTGGAGTACAGATCTGCTGCATATCTAACCTCGTGCTGTCCCTGTCCTGGGAGTGTTTGATGGGGACACTGTACAGGGAGCTTTACTCTGTATCTAACCCTGTTCTGTCCCTGTCCTGGGAGTGATTGGCAGAGACAGTGTACAGGGAGCTTTACTGTATCTAACCCCGTGCGATCCCTGTCCTGGGAGTGATTGACAGAGACAGTGTACAGGGAGCTTTACTGTATCTAACCCCGTGCGGTCCCTGTCCTGGGAGTGATTGAGAGACAGTGTACAGGGAGCTTTACTGTATCTAACCCCGTGCGGTCCCTGTCCTGGGAGTGATTGACAGAGACAGTGTACAGGAGCTTTACTCTGTATCTAACCCCGTTCTGCCCCTGTCCTGGGAGTGATGGATGGAGATAGTGTACAGGGAGCTTTACTCTGTATCTAACCCCATTCTGTCCCTGTCCTGGAAGTGATTGATGGGGACAGTGTACAGGGAGCTTTACTCTGTATCTAACCCTGTCCTGTCCCTGTCCTGGGAGTGATTGATGGAGACAGTGTACAGGGAGCTTTACTCTGTATCTAATCCCGTTCTGTCCCTGTCCTGGGAGTGATTGATGGGGACAGTGTACAGGGAGCTTTACTCTGTATCTAACCCTGTTCTATCCCTGTCCTGGGATGATTGATGGGGCCAGTGTACAGGGAGCTTTACTCTGTATCTAACCCCGTGCTGTCCCTGTCCTGGGAGTGATTGATGGGGACAGTGTACAGGGAGCTTTACTCTGTATCTAACCGCATTCTGTCCCTGTCCTGGGAGTGATTGATGGGGACAGTGTACAGGGAGCTTTACTCTGTATCTGACCCCGTGCGGTCCCTGTCCTGGGATGATTGATGGGGACAGTGTACAGGGACTGTGATTGTCGATAGACCATCTACTCGAACTTAATTGCATGATTTGAAGAGGAATCAGGATTGGGAGTAAATAATTACACACCCACTAGATTTTATTGTCAGGATGAAGGGATAGATGCAAGCTATGTCCTTACTCTTGCTCGAGAGTTTGATCTGAGTTGAAGAAAGGAGATTGGGAAGAGTGATGGTAGAGATGGGACAAGAGTGACTATTGAACAACAGGAGAAAAGTCCCACATTGAAAGTGTAATACTGTATTTTTAAACCCTGTGGGACTGGGATTTTTACTGACCATTTTCAGTGGCTGAGCTTCTTGCCCAGCTTCGCTTGACCGTATTCACTCTGATGACAGGGTCTTCAGGGTTAATGGACAAAGGCAGCAAAAACAACTGCATGATCTTTTCCCCAATGGATTGAACTTCCTGATGGGAAGTTTTGATCAATACTCGTGAAAGGTTATTGACCTGAATTGTTAACACAATTTCTCTCTTCACAGTTACTGCCTGATCTGCTGAGCGATTCTATCATTTTCTGTTCTTGTGTCTGATAAATTGTGCTAAATCAAACAGCTTGGACATGGAGATTTCAGCTGGGAATATAGAACAGAGCAGGAAGCATTGGAGACTGAGTAAAACCTCTTAACAGAAATTGTTTAGTTCAATAAACAGGTATCACTTCACTTACTATAATATCTATTTAGAAAGATCCTCATGTCATTGCAATTCTTTCCCAGGAGAAACCAACTTCAGTCAGAGAAATTCAGAACAGACTTGTAGTTCACCTGGAAACAGTTGATGGAGGAGATCTCAATTTGTGATTGGTTTATTAATGCTAAACCGCTCGTCAATTACGGAGTCGTACTCACTACAGTCAGTCAGATGGAAACTGGGCTTCGGAAAGGCTGACAGCACACCAAGAGGAGCTGGGACTGGGTGAAGTCTGATCATATTTGAGAGAAAGAAGGGGCTGACAATGGAAGCCAAGAGTTACTTTGCTGTGTTAGTGCTGGTCTTCATTCAAGCAGCCTGGGCTGCAAAATGTAAGTTATAAGAGAGTTATATGTGATCGTTTATAAATATTAATATCTAATCTAAGTGAGCTCAGTGTGATATTATTACAGGGAGTATAAATATTAATTAACTGGATTGAATCATGTGCACTAACTGGAGATTTAACTGTGCTTGTATATTTCTGAAGAGTTAGACTTTGCAATCCGTAGGTCTGTAAATTAATTGTATTATTTCTGATCAACCGAAAATGTGCTAAATGAAGTCGTAGGTGAATGAAACGTAACAGTGTCTCTAAAATAAAGGGTTTACATTTGTAACGATTTGGTTCCATTTCTATTCTTCGCCACCTGGCTATGAATTATAACAAATAATAATTCTACATAATTTTAATATTGTAATACAACAAGTATAACTTCCATTTATATAGCACTTTTTAAATCAGAGAATTACTCAAAAATCTTTACGGGAGTTTAATCAGACAAAACTTGAAAAGAGTTCGAGAAGGAATTGCTCAGGGGGGTAACTTGCTTACTGAAATTTAATTTTAAAGGAGTTGCCTAAAGTAGGAGAGCGAGCTGGAGAGTCAGGGAGGGAATGCCAGCATTTACAATCTGGGCTGCGGAAGCCATTTCCACCAGTGGTGTAGTGTCAGATGGCAGAGTTGACAATGCAAGGTTGTTAGACTGGAGGAAGTTACAAAAATAGAGAAAGATGAAGCCATGAACTAGTTTAAACACAAGGATGAGAGTTTTAAATTTGAAGCATTGCCAGATGAAGAGTCGACGCAGATCAACAAGCTCAGGTGAACCCGACTTCATGTGAGTTTGGACCCAGGCAGCAGAGTTTTGGTGAAGTTCAGACTTATGTAGGCTGGAAGAGGGGAAGCCAGTTTAAGAAAGCTATGGAACATATGGTTCAAAAGGTAAATGATTAGATAGACTGGGCTTGTGTTCGCTGGAGTTGAGAAGAGAAAGGAGAGGATTGGTTGGTCTTGACCAGATGATTGTGGAAAGGATGTTTAATCTGCTGGGTATGTTCAGAATTTGGGGAAATTGTTTTAAAATTAGGAATCGCCCTTTTAGGAAAGAGATGAGGGAACTTTTTCTCTCACAGGGTTGTGCAACTTTGACACTCTGCCTCAGAAAGTGGTGGAGGTGGGGTTATTGAATATTTTTAAGGCAGAGACAGATTGTCACTTGCCTAACATAAATCTAAATTTACCAAGAATGGAAGTAATTTTAACATAAACAGATCAGCCTTGATGTTAATGAATCACAGAGCAGGTTTGAACGGTGTACTTCTACTGAAAATGTGTTGCTGGAAAAGCGCAGCAGGTCAGGCAGCATCCAAGGAACAGGAGAATCGACGTTTCAGGCATAAACCCTTCTTCAGGAATGAGAAAAGTGTGCCAAGCAGGCTAAGATTAAAGGTAGGGAGGAGGGACTTGGGGGAGGGGTGCTGGGAATGCGATAGGTGGAAGGAGGTTAAGGTGAGGGTGATAGGCCGGAGTTGTCTGTTCATAAGTTTGAGCGAAGAGAGATGACAGAGATGGAAGTGGTTGGACTCAGTGATGAAGACAGTATAGGGTCAGAGGCTCAGATTTGGTCATATAGGACACAGTGTGTGAATGGTCTGGTTCAGCTTCAGTGAGTGACCGGGGTGGGGGCGGGGGAGAAAGGGTGGAAAGACTGGCTCCTGAACAGAGTTTACAGTGGAGAACAAATTGAATGACTTTGATCCTTGGAATAGTTAGTCAGAGGAACGTTTTGATCATCCACTGCTGGATATCAGAAAGCAATATGACAAAGTCAAATCAGTGGCGATGTCAAGAGATGAGATGGTGAGGTTGGGCTGGTATGTTATTGGTCTCCACATGAAAATTGTGCTGTGGATAAGAAACAGCAAGCAGCAAGAATAAACCACAAGGATTACATCACATACAGCACAGAATCCAGTCATTGAGAGACACCACTCCATGCCTTTGTTTATGTTCCATTTCAGCTTGACCATTCATCCTTGTCTTCCTCAATCACCTCGATTCCCTTCTCCCTCATCTATCTATCCAGCTTCCCTGGAAATGTACATATACCACATACCTCAATGCTGTCAGTGGGGGAACAGAGACAGAAGGCAATGAGAATTTCTCTCACCCTGGTTAGATAATGCCAGAACCAAGTGACAGCAGACCTACAGCAGGACAACAGTGAAGGGGAATGGTGTAGTCAACCATGTCAAAGGTCAGAGACAGGTCGAGGAGGTGAATTCAGAACAGAAACCTGCTGTGGAGCAGGGGGGCCAAGAAGGACAAAGAAGGAAAGTTAAACTTCACCAGTTATTTAGTTAAAAATCACACAACACCAGGTTGTAGTCCAACAGGTTTATTTGGAAGACCTAGCTTTTGAAGTGCTGCTCCTTCATCACATAGCAGGATCAAAATCATCAGAATTTATAGCAAAAGCTTAGTGTCACGCAACCGATACAATCTATTAACAAGCCTAGATTGCTGTTAAGTCTTTTATCTTTTAGAACGGATTGCAGGTTTCCTGTTCATTAATATGGGATTAATCCTAGTCTTTTTCCCTGGGGAGGGGATTTCAAAACTAGAGGGCATAGGTTTAAGGTGAAAAGGGAAAGATTTAAAGGGACCTGAGGGGCAACGTTTTCACGCAGAGGGTGGTACATGTATGGAATGAGCTGCCAGAGGATGTGATACAATTACAACATTTAAGAGGCATCTGGATGGATATATGACTGATTGGAGTGTCTGTCAGCACGCATGAGTTGGACCTAAGAATCTGTTTCCATGCTGTTTAACTCTGACTCTATTTCGTGGCTAGATTCTACCCCTGTGAAATGTGTTTGTACACAATGTATGTGATTCCCATGCAGGTGTTTGAATATTGTGTTCTTTGGGTAACTATTGGCATTTCATTTTGATACAAATATGCTGTTTTACACATATTTAACTTAGTAACTATTTTTTAGCTTTTTAAGAATTAATACGAGGAAATTTGATGTACATTGAAGAGTTAGAGGTTCCCCCAATATGTTATCGCCCTCTGGTGGCTGGGAGTCCATTCCCATGTCTACACCACTATTTTGTAATGCACATTGTACAGCTGAGCATGGTGGTTATATTGAAGTTCACTGTTTTCACCTAAATGATACTGAGATTCCAATTTGTCTGCTAACCTGAAGGTAAACACTGGCGGATTCACAATACCCTCTCATTTCTTCAAGTTATTAGTGTGAAAAGTTTACCTCGTTCTCTATAGTTTGAGAAATATTTTGATTCTCACTGAGACGTGTATTCTATTCAGTCTAACATTACCTGTAAAATGAACCAGTTTGATGGTGTATAATTGGAGCATTGACTACTTCCAGATGTCCATTAACATGAATGGTCAAGATCACCATGCCCAGTCCAGATAATGAGTGTTTTATTAGTTGGTTTTGGAAAATGCTTCCCTCACTCTGGTGTTGTGGGTTCTGAGCTGAGTAAATAATCCAACAGTATATCCTCACACCCTGCTTCAGATACCACTGGAGGCATTTGCTAAAGGTGGGTGGATGATTGGATTTTCACCTTTTCCTTCTAATGTTCACACTTGGCCTCTGGGCCTGTTGGAGAAGCTCAAAAAGGTTTGCACCTTTACAGATGCTTCTTTTTTCAGTTTGAGCAATTTTAGAGGTTCCAAGAACTTGGTGGAGATGTTGCATTTTTCTGCATGTTTTTGAAGCATTTCCTCTGCTCTCTGATAATTGGTTGTAGTGACAAAGCTTGGAGTAGAAAGCCTGTTTTGGGAGCCTAGTGTCTGGCAAACAGATGATGTGGCCCACCTAATGATGCTGATTAATTAGAGCACCTTTCCTTCCAGGGGATTTACAGGATTTTGCAAAGGCATCGCTGGTGGTATTTCCCAAGGGAAGGATGGCCTGTAAACAATGAGCATGGTGTTCGATTAGTTATCTTTCTCAAAAATACTCTGTTCCTCAGCTGGCCAGGGGCTGTGCTGATGGACTGGAGGCAATGCTGAACTTTAGCAACATCTGCACTCACTGAAAGGAGGCTCCCCAAAGTACAGGAATTATCCAGATTGTCCAATAGCTTGTTGTGGACTTTGACAGCTGGAAGGACAGTGCTCTGTGGTGGGAACACTCTGGTTAAATATTTCCCTTCTGGAGTTTTATCCTGAAGTCCATGTGAATGCACTGACAATAATTTATCTCAGTATGCAGAGACAGAGATACTGCATCTTGATGGCAGAGGTCACCGTGGTCTTTACTCCGTTCTGCAGGTAACACAAGTTAACAATTTCCCACCTGTCCTGTAGAGAAGCTCCATTCAGCAAGGGACTTCTAGATTTGAGGTGGAGCACTGCAGGGAAGGTGGAAAAGAGGATTGATGTGACAGCCCTGCTTCACCCCAGTTTGTACATGCATTGGGTGGATCCCTTCATGAGGATCATATAATACAGCGCAGTGACAGGCCCTTCAGTTCACCCAGCCTGCACCAATTCATATTTCTTATTTAGACCCACGACGTCTTGTCCAGATGTGGTTTCTATCCCTCTGTTCACCTCCCATTCAGGTGTCTATCAAGATACACCTTAAACATTGCCAATGTGCCAGATTCCACCACCTCAACTGGTGCTGCATTCCAGGCACCCACCACCCTCTGTGTGAAAAACGTCTCTCTGCATTACTCCCATAAACTTTCCAACCTCACCTGAATCTGTGCCCTCTTGTCACTGACCTTTCCACTCTGGGGAAAAAGCCTCTTATTATCCACTCTATTGGTGCCTTTTATAATTTTGCACAGCTCCATCTGGTCATCTCTCAACATCTGTCTTTCCATGTAAACAATCCGAGTTTATCCAACCTCTCCTCATAATTAAAACCCTCCATACCAGGCAACATCCTGGTAAACCTTCTCTGCATCACGTCAAAGCAGCCATGTCCTTCTGGGAATATGGTGACCAGAACTATGCATGATATTCTAAATGTGGCCTAAATAAAGTTTTCTACAGCTGTAACATAACTTGCCAATTTTTATATCCAGTGCCCTGGCTAATGAAGGCAAGCATGCTGTATGTCTTCTTGACCTCATTATCCACCAGAGTTGTACCTTTCAGGGATCTGCAGGCATGCACACACAGAATATAAAACTGTTGACTATATTGATGTCACCCACAATATTTCCAAATCAAATAGCATTTTAATTGATTCTCTTCAGAACATGTTAATATAGCACAGTGGCAGATAACTTATTTGGAGCTGAAAAATGTGTTGCTGGAAAAGCGCAGCAGGTCAGGCAGCATCCAAGGAGCAGGAGAATCAACGTTTCGGGCATAAGCCCTTCTTCAGGAATGAGGAAAGTGTGCCCAGCAGGCTAAGATAAAAGGTAGGGAGGAGGGACTTGGGGGAGGGGCATACTGTCCTCACTTTCACCTAGTTGATTTTAACCTACTGCGAATCCTCTTGCAAGGATGCCTTCCTTGAAGAAGCTCTCTTCCTCCCTCTACAAGGTCCCAACGCCCCTCCCCTAAATCCCTCCTCCCTACCTTTTATCTTAGCCTGCTTGGCACACTCTCCTCATTCCTGAAGAAGGGCTTATGCCCGAAACGTTGATTCTCCTGCTCCTTGGATGCTGCCTGACCTGCTGCGCTTTTCCAGCAACACATTTTTCAGCTCATCCCAATAAGCAACAATAGTCTACATTACTCCGACCAATTCCCAGCCATTGGATTATCTAAGGACTTATGATGGGTAATTTTTCTTAATTGTTTGCACTGCTTTTGAGATAACATTTGCCCCAAACCCTTTTCCATATACATTAACCTGGCTAATGCAAAAGACCAACTCACATGAGTTTCCTGCATTGGTAATTAATACAGTAGTGTAGGTTTACATCCATAGTTTTAGGTGCAACACAATAGGAGATACCTATCATTTTCTTTCCAGATTTTTTTAAAAGGCTCACATGAAGCCTAACAGAAGTATTTTCAGTCTCAACTAATCTGCACATTTATATTTGGAGAAATGAATTTGTAAGGATATTGCACAATATGACTTGCCATAATTATGTGGCCTCTGTTGTGCACTTTAGGTCGAGAAACTATTAGATCATACGCACATCAGACATAGTGTCTGACTGGAACAGTTAAATTTGTCGATTTTGAGAGCTCCAAAACAGCCAGAAAATTTCTATTAAAAAAAGGAATAATTGGAACTGTAGAGGATGGCTTTGAATTTGGCTGCTGTGGAGATGAAATGTGTTATGGGACAGAATTGGAACACTTTTCAATCT
>NW_025214572.1:0-1578 GCF_004010195.1 Chiloscyllium plagiosum | reverse complement strand
AGGGGAAATGAGGAAACTGTTGAAGTCCACATTGATGCCCTGGGGTTGAGGTCTTCCGAGGCGGAGGATGAGGCGTTCTTCCTCCAGGCGTCTAGTGGTGAGGGAGCGGTGGTGAAGGAGGCCCAGGACCTCCATGTCCTCGGCAGAGTGGGAGGGGGAGTTGAAATGTTGGGCCACAAGACGGTGTGGTTGATTGGTGCGGGTGTCCTAGAGATGTTCCCTAAAGCGCTCTGCAAGGAGGCGTCCAGTCTCCCCAATGTAGAGGAGACCGCATCAGGAGCAACGGATACAGGCTGGCTCATTGAAGACTGCAGCCTGGAGCTCGGTGATCAGTGGTGTTCCACAAGAATCTCTTCTGGGACCTCTGCTCTTTGTGATATTTATAAATGATTTAGATGAGGAAGTGGAAGGGTGGGTTAGTAAATTTGCTGGTGACACAAAGACTGATGGAGTGGTGGATAGTGTGAAGTGTTGTTGTAGGTTGCAACACGACATTGATAGGATATAGAACTGGACTGAGAAGAGACAGATAGGGTTCAACCTGGAAAAATGTGAAGTATGTCACTTTGGAAGGTTGTATTCACATGCAGTTTACAGCGTTAAAAGCAGGATTCTTGGCAGTGTGGAGGAACATGGCAAAGGTGAGGACTGCAGATGCTGGAGATTAGAGTCGAGACTGTGGTGCTGGAAAAGCTTAGCAGTTCAGGCAGCATCTGAGGAGCAGGAGAATCGACGTTTCTGGCAAAAGCCCTTCATCAGTGTGGAGGAACATAAGGGTCTTGGGGTCTACGTCCATAGATCCCTCAAAGTTGCCACCCAAGTTGAAAAGGTTGTTAAGAAGGCATATGATGTTTTTGCTTTCATTATTGTGGGGATTTAATTTAAGAGACGGGTGGTTATGCGGCAGCTCTGTAGAGCTGTGGTTAAACCACACTTGGAATAGTGTGTTCAGTTTTGCTTGCCTCATTATAGGAAGGATGTGAAAGCTTTAGAGAGGGTGCAGAGGAGATTTACCAAGATGTTGCCTATATTGTGCTGGATTGTTTAATGTTCTATGTTCTATGTTCTATGTTCTAAACCTTTCCTATCAGAGGAGACTTCCATCCTTGCGGAGACGCTTCAGATGGAGGATACCAGCTGCAGCTGCACGCTAGGTGAATGCAATATTCTTTGTTGCTTCTGCTCCCACTTTGCTGTCAAAAGTAACAAAGTTAACTGGCTGTTTTGATGTTAGCTTGATCAGTGAAGCTACATATTCCTTAAATGGTTGAAAGAGAAGGTAAATCTCACATGGGTTAATGTCCATAGGAAGGCCACTGACAAAAAACATATGGACTCCCTCTTCACCGTTATTAGCTTTTTCACTTTTCATGCTCATGACTGGGGAGCTGATTGAATCCATTGGATCATGTTGTGGAGGGGCGGGCTGTGGTCCAAAGGTGTGCTTTACCTGTGAATGGAGAAACTCTAGAGATGATGCTTCACTACTTATGTCATTATCAAGTTTTATGCAATCCATAAACTTCTAAATTGTTCTGCTTAAACAATTCAGTCATTTATAACCAACAATCAGTGGTC
>NW_025214571.1:42224-46214 GCF_004010195.1 Chiloscyllium plagiosum | reverse complement strand
CCCTTATAATTACCCAGTCTGAATGGAAGGCATTGCATCAATACGAGAAGCATTAGTGGAAATAACAGAGGAAATGACCATCATCGTTCTGTCTTCCATCGATGTGAGCATGTATCATTGTTAAATTAGTTTGCACATTTAAAGATGAAGCTCTGGAAACATTGATTAGAAAGCATATATTTATAAGGAAAGCGAAACAAACTGGAGATGTGAATAAAAAGTTGTACCTGGAGAATTACTTTCAGTACACTGAGACAATAGGCCAAAGGGCCCGTTTTTGAGCTGTACATCTTTATGGATCAAGACGCATCAGTACAACATATAGTCGAATGTCAATTAGTTAGACTTGCTTCGGAAAAGAAAAAGTCCCATTTATGAAAGGGGAGATTTTTTTTACATGATGTTGATTAAATTTTTAAAAAGCGGTTAGTGAAGGGAAATGGCAGTCCTGTTGATATTCTCCAGTCATCACTATTTGAGCACTGCATTTTTGAAAACGCATCACATAAATCGAAATGCACAGTAGAGTGAAGCAGCACTGAGGAATGAAAAACGAGTTCTGACAACAGAAATAAGACTGAGAAAGTTGAAATCAGTGAGCAGAAAGTGTATGACTTTATGGGAAAGCTAATTACTACATTTGAATTATCTTTAGAGACAGTTTACTTTACTGGTTCGTGGGATGATGTACGTTTCAACTGCATATTTTGCACATGCGGAATTTTTGTGATGGGCTGATACGAACTGGAGTTTACGTAAATGCGCAGAGATCCTTGTAAGACATAAAAGGTGAAGAAATGATTTGACAGACGACTGTTGAGATCATGTAGCTCCATGTAAGGGTGTTAGAACTGGCTCACACAGTTTTAAATGTACGCTCTCCAAATTTTAGGCGAAGGTGAGGAGTTACTTGTTCTCTCAAATGTAATTTGCACCTGACACGCCGCTGTCCAGGGAGCAATGGAGGAATTTGATTCTGTTTCAATGGTGAGTTAGGGATTGTGTGGAACAATTTTGAGTTGCTGAATAATCTGCATCTGTTCCTACATTTGCTCTTATGTTACAACGTTTTTTATTGGAGTGAAGGAATACCCTTCAATTAAGGACGCTTCCTTTAAATTGACGCAATAGTAAGCACGTTTGGGCTTCAAACTTGAGCTTAGTTCTTTCCTGATCAAAACAGTCAATGTTTACTTCGAACAGTCAGAAAGGGTTGTTCAGCCACAATGGGATTAGTCGTGATTCTCTGAATACATCAGCAGGCTCGAGACATTTAATGGTCTTTACTGCTCTTAAAATATGTTGTTTGTTAAAATATGTTGTTTGATCGTTGCATCCTGTCACTGCGGCCGCAGAATAGACTATAGAACCACCCAGCATGGGTACCCTCGGAAAGAACACTTATTTCCGCTGAAACAGGAACGGGGTTATAGAATTAAACCTTTTTCTGCAGATTACACAGCACATGATGAGTTCTTTATAAGTGCAAAATAAAGAAAACAGGTTCCCTGCGTTGCCAGAAGGAAGTAGAATGTAGGGAGAAACGTGGAAATTTATGGGTTGTGTAGCTATAATGAGTGCATAAAATGGAAAAAGTCTTTTACTTATTCAAGCCTGCTGCAGTTTTCCATATAATGTGATTGATCATTCATCTCAATGCCCTGTTCCTGCTTTCTCGCCTTATTCTTTGATCAATTTCACTGCAAGAATTACGCCTTTCTGCACATTGATAACAGCCAATATTTTGGTTTTAATCAGTTTCTGCGACAGAAAATTCAAAGTGCTTGATACTCTTGAGCAAGAGACAATTCGCTAACTCCATCCACCAGTCTGCATTTTATTGAAATTTCAAGCCAAAAGGGGCCATTTTCATTCTGACATCTGGGTTTACTTTAGTCGGGAGATAGGTAGGATGTAATAGTTTGGAGGTGGTCTGTTGTCTTTTACAATCTACACTGCAAGTATTGAATATTCCTTTCGGCACCCTCATGGTTTTGTCAGATGACAATAAATGAAAATTCATTTTTACCTTGTACATTTCATTTACTGTCCTCATTTCTCGTGATGCGGTCTGCTCCACACCGAAGAGCAGATCCAGATTTGGTTATTTACATAGGAACATAAGAACCAAATACACTAGTCGGCCATCTGGCCTTTAGAGCTTGCTCCACCCTTCAACAACATCATGGTGGATCTTTTCATGGACTCAGCTCCACTAACCGGTGCTCTGACGATATCCGTTTATTCCTTTGTTATTCAAAAATATCGATCTTGACTCTAAACATGTTTACTGCAGTATCGTCAATTACATCACTTGGCATGGAATTTCATAGACTTTTAATATTGTTGGTGAGGAAGTTCATTCTCAATTCAGCGCTTAATCTTCTCACTCTAGTTTTGCGGCTCTGCCCTCTTGTCCTTGTTTCCCCAGCCAATGCAAAGATCCTGTCTGCTCTTATCTTATCTATTACCTTTATAAGGATATTTATTCCATTTAGATCGGCCCTCATTCTTCTGAAAACATAAAATCACATAATCCTAGAATACGCAGTATCTTCTCAGAAGTCAATCCACTCAACTCCGGAAACAACCCAATGAGCCTCTCTAAACCTTCTCTATTGCCAGTCCATCCTTTCTCAATTAAAGAGACCAGATTTGAGAAATAATGTACAGGCAATTGAGAGGGTGTCGAGGAGGTTGATTCTGGAATTGAGTGGATTGGCTTTTGAGGACAGACTGAGTAGGCTGGCATTATACACATATTATACTGTCAGAAGAATGAGGACTGATCTTGAAGAAACCAGAACTGCACATCGTACTCTTGGTCGCCTTTCTTTTAAACTTAATCCATTTTAAAGTTATGGACAAAATCACGTTTGGAGATGCCGGTGTTGGACTGGGGTGTACAAAGTTAAAAATCACACAGCATCAGGTTATAGTCCAACAGGTTTAATTGGAAGCGCTCCGAAAGCTCGTGTGCTTCCAATTAAACCTATCGGACTACAACCTGGTGTTGTGTGATTTTTAACTTTGGACAGAATCATATTTGCCTTCCTGATTATTTTTGACATCCCCAGACCAACTGCCTGCGATTCATGTACAAATACACCAAGTTCGCTCCGCATATCAGCATGCTGCACCATTTTTGCCATTCAGGTAATAATCCTTTTACTGTAACTTCAATCAAAATGTATGACTTCCCTCTTATTAACATTATATTCCATCGGCCAGACCGTTTCCCAGTCACCTGATGTAACAATGCTCCTCTGCACAGTTTCACACTTTGGTCTGCCATTCATCTTAGTCTGATCTGCAAACTTTGACAAACTGCACGCGGTTCATGACTGCAAATCGTCCGCCTAAATTGTGATTTATTGCAGTCGTAACACTAATCCTTGAGGCACACCATTTACTGATTTCCAGCCAGAACCACATACACTTACACTCATACTGTGCTTTCTGCTAGTCAACAAATGCTCTATCCTCTATTACTGTACAAAATAATGTGCATTCAGTCAGCAAGATGGACGTCGAGCTTCTGAGCAACTATCACTTTGACTTGCTGCGCAGTCAGTTCTCTGTCAAAAGCAAAGAACAATGCTGCACCGGAACTGGCCATTCCACCTTATATGCCTCTGCTGATAGATTTTGCCGGTCTATGGGAAAACTGTCTTCATTTGGAGTATCCGTATCTCTGCATTCACACTTGAAAAGAAAAATGTTGTCGAAGATAATAAGGAGATGCAGGCTACTGCACTAAATGGGCATCAAGTTCACAAAGAGAAGAAAATGTCTCCGTTCTCTGCCCTGTGCGTTTGACTGCTGACACTGAGATCATCCTCTCTGGTCCTCATCTCCTCTATAAGGAAAAATAAACTTGTCACATTAACCATGTCAACCCAAATAAGAGCATTAGATACTTCCATCTGTCTCCTCACATCTTTGTAATGTCCAATGAGTACAGGCCGAAACTAACCAAAAAGCAGGAAA
>NW_025214571.1:18632-25164 GCF_004010195.1 Chiloscyllium plagiosum | reverse complement strand
TCCCGCAAAAAGCGTTAATTTGTTATGGTCGAGGCCAGAAGAATCCAAACATTCTTAACAGTCAGACCAGACAGTAACTTTGAAATTTATTTTGTTAACTGTTCAGTGATAATTACCCAGATTAAGTTAGCAAAGTTGACTACCAGCTTTAAATCAGACAAAAAAAAATCACAAATTACTAAATGTGAAGAGAAGAATACGGAAGCAGACAAAATGCAGTCTATCCAAACTAGACTTAAGGGTACATTTCCCAATATACACAAAAGTTCCAATAAGCAAACCGACTTTAAAACACAGTACAAAAAGTGTTAGATTTTTATACGTTGAAGTTGCAAGGACAGAAGAGAGAGTCACATAGCTCACTGTACTCCAAGCCGTTCTGGACGAAATTAAACTGCTCAGCTCAGTTGGAGAGTCTACCAATCTCCTTTCTTCACACAGGGCACTTCTAAAACATGACCAATTTAGGTGAGATCTCAATTAGACCTCGCAATACCCTTTAATCTCTGTACTAAATCAAGCAAGTAAACCTGGCCTGGTTTATTACTCTAAGAAAAAAAAACTCAGGGACATAGTACCCTTGAGCCTAGGAACATCATTTTAGGGATAAAAAGGGACTAGCTTTATGACAAAACCCATAAGTCTTTATTTTTTTCATTATGTTTACGGAAAGAAAGGTGATTTGAGCTGTAATGAACAATCAAGAATCATTGACTCTATCCATTTCATAATTGAATATGCATGGCATACGGGAGAAAACTTTGTTTCTGTAAAGATGGGAATCTGGGAATCATTGATACCTGCTGAGGAACTAAAACAGATTCATCTACTGAGAGAGACCAAGGACTGAAGAACGACAAATCCCCTGAAAGCGAGATGTCACTGACGTTGCGATAACTGCCAAAATCGCTGTAATGCTGACGGAAACGAATGTGCTCAATGACTGATGCTCTGAATAGGCTGGTGCTGTTTTCACCGCAACGTCTGAGGCAGAGTGGTGACGTTGCAGAGTTTTCTAAACTCTTGTGTGTCATGAAATAAGTAAATAGACAAGGTCGGTTCCCTGGGTTGTGAAGTCCAGAAGTTGAAGTCATACTTTTGAGTGTTGGTAAAGATTTAAATGTAACATAATGTGCAATGTATTCACGCAAACGTGGTGCACGTATACAATGTGCTGCCTGAAGAATGGATTCTTCTATATTTTGAATATCTAATGGCATCTGGATAGTTTTGGGAACAAAAAGAGCACGGGGGTATCAGTCAACTGCTGTCAAATGATTATTTCAGGATATCACGTCAGCATGAACTTATTGTACTGAATGGTCGGTTTTCGTGCTGTGCACCACTCGAACTCGATAATCTTCTCCTTCATCTTGTGGTCTTGTTAATTCAGTCAAGCAGAACTTTCCCTTGCATTTCTTCTTATCATTCTTATATGTGAGCAGAATTCATTCGCTGCCTGATTCTATTGCTGCTTCTGTCACTGCTTCCTTTAGAATTCCCTCCGCCCAGCACGCGATCAGGCCAATTAGCGAAATGATATAAACACAGATTGTTGTGAAATGAAAACGTTGATTGCAAAACAGGGAGCAGGATTGCAAGGCACAACATATTGTGCACGGATTAGGATCAACATCTCCAACTCTATCACACTGAGCACGGTTAACCCACCAGGGTTGTGATTTCAGTCCACTGCAGTTCACTCTGTTGGCACAGAACTGTGCAGCGAGGCACAAGTTGAGTCGCACAATCAAGTTCGCTGATGACACGACTGTCGCTTGTTTCATCAGCAGGAACTACGAGTGAACACACAGAGACGGTGTGCAGCGACTAACGTACTGGTGCAGAGCCAAAAAGACTGTCTCTGAACGTGAATAAAATGAAAGAGATGATTGTTGACTTCAGCAGGGCAGGGAGTGAACACGTTAACAGCTTTCTGATGGAGATCGTGAAGACCACCAAATTTCTGGTCAACCAAATGGTGGAGAATCTCACCTGGACTTGAGACACCATCTCCATCGCCAAGGAAGCCCAGCAGTGTCTCCACTTTCTGTGTGAACTGCGGAAATAAAAACTCCCACTCCACATGCTCACCATGTTCGATGGAGTGTTCAGTGAGAGTTACCTGAGCTGCTGTATCACTGCATGTTTCGACAATTGCACCATCTCGAATCTTGAGTCCCTACAATGCATCGTGAGGACAGCTGAGAATAAAGTCATCGGGATCTCTCTTCCCTCCATTACAGACATTTACAACACACGCTGCATCCGAAAAGCAAAGAGCATTGTGGACGTCCCGACACACCCCTCACTCAAACTCTTCTCCCTCATGCCATCTGGCATAAGATACAGGAGCATTCTGTCTGTCATGGCCGGACTGTGCAACAGTTTCTGCCCCCAAGCCATCAGATTCCTTAATACTGCACGATCAGAGTTATCCAACTGAAATTATTTGCACGATTTAGATTTACTGAGATAACTATATGTATTCATTGTCATTCATGTAATACATTGTAATTTGCGTGTTTTGCACATCTTATGGACTTCATGCCGCCCTCTGAACGATCGTATAGTTTGTGTTCTCCCCGTCTCTCCAATCTTATGCAGGTCGGTAACCTTTGCAGTAATGCATATTTTACACTCATTATAATTGCGAAGATAAGGGAAGAGTGATAATCTGATACTGTTCCACATATGGGCTAAAGTCATATACATCGCAGGCGTTTGTGAAAAGCTTGAAGTAAAAATTAGAAGCATTTCATTGTCATTCGACTTGACCCTTCTCACACTCTACGCCAGAAATTACAGGATATCTCAGGAGATTCTGAATCCGCTAGGAAATGGACAACAATAGTTCGTCGATTTTTATCAGTGTGAGGTGAGATTTAGGATGGAACTTGCTGCTCACCACAACTGGAACTGGTCCATATTCACTGGCGTTTATTTTTGCAGTTTTTAATGGAGTGCACCTCAGTTAAGAAGTAAACCGTATCAGATTTTTCATATAAACGCAATGTTTTGAGAATCGTTAATGTCTCGACCCCAAGCATTTAAATACTCTTGAAACAGCCTCCTTATTCCTTGTCACTTCTATACTTATCGCCAACATTTAAAGCGATAATTCTCGTTCAAAGCAGGAATTTTTTTACCCTTTATCTTCTCCTGCATTACATGTATTATTCATGCATCAAAATACAATGGGGAGTGGAAATCTAACAGAAAAGCACAATATCGTGGAAATACTTGGCAGTTTATGAGAGAAAGAAACAGGGTTGCAGTTCATGTTTATAAATTAAACGACATGTTCTGGAAAGAAGTCACCCAGTCCGTGACGAGGTAACTGCATGTGAGGGGCGACTGCAGTAAATTAGCTCAGCTAACGAACATGTAAAACTTTGTTAAATCTCCCTTCAGCTTCATTTCCTGCTTCACATCACAAATCCCTTAGTCCTGACAAACTGTGGTGAATGAATCATTTGGTAGATTGTCGGCGTAGAATTAAAACTGTAAACAGAGACACTATTGAGCATTGTTGATCTTTCAACAACAACTTAGCACTTTCAGTACTGTGCCCATTACTTGGAAAGGGTTCGGGGCTGTGGGGCTTGTGGGTGTTCTGTAGTGGGGATTGAAATCTTTACAATTAATCGTTCCGTTTCAATTCTGCTTTCCCACTGTCCATGTTAGTTTTGCCATCTGTATCCAAATGAAATATGTACTATATCCCAGAACGCAATCTCTTCCGTCCAACTTGTCCACGCTGTGCAGCTGTGCGAATCTGATTTGACAGAATTGTTCCCAAATCCCTCTAAACCGTATCTGCTCATGTAGCCATTAAATATTCCTTACATATTTTAATTTAATCTCCCAATTCCTTTGGCAGAGTATTCCATATACACACCACCGTCTGTTTGAAAGCATTGCCCCTCAGTTCCATATTTTAAAGCTTTCCCCTCCCACCTTAAACACATGCCGTCTACTTTTAGAATACCCTACCCTGGGGAAAAGACATTGCTATTCACCCTCTCCAATCTTCTGATGATTTTATTAACCTCTTAAGTTCGCACCTCAGTTCTCTTTGAGGAATAAAGAAGCTGCAGTTTATTTCTCGCTCTCCCAATATTTCAAACTGTCTAGTCCTGGTAATACGATTAGAAATACCTTCTGCACCCTCTCAAATTTAAATTCAGATCATCTCCTGATCATATTCAGTCAATTTAGACGCTTTACCTTTCGCCAATGTCTTTCTCAATCAGGAATTGTTCTGACTACACTGCAGTCTTTTCTCTCCTTGTGTCCAACATATGAATACTTTTTTTTCCGCGAGAAAATGGGTTGGTCGGCGAGCACAGCGTGAAGCCAATGCGAACAGAATAAGATGCGAAGAAACACGTTAGCAGTGTTTTGGATAATTTCAAGATTAGAGGGAGGTTGAATATAACAGGCCGGACTGGAGTGTGTCAGGACAGGTGAACGTAAAGTTAACACAGGAATGGATGAGATTTCCAGCAGCAGATGGAATGAGACAAGTGTGAAGTTGGGGGAGGTTACCCAGAATGGAAAAGAGAGATGGTCTTAATGTTCCCACGATCTTAACATCATCCAAGATTTTCGGCCTCAAAGTTCAATATTCACCATGGGCATCCAATCCCTGAACACATCCATCCGCCATGAAAAGGCCTCCAAGTCCTCCGTTTCTTCCTCACACGATGTTCCAACCAGTACATTTCCACTGCCACCTTCATGCGCCTGGCTGAACTGATCATCAGTCTTAACAACTTCTCCTTCCAATCGTCCCATTTCCTCCAAACCAAAGAGGTGGACATGGGGGCTCGCATGGGTCCCTGCCACTCCTGCCTCTTTGTTTGTCACTTCAAACAGTCCATCTTCCGCAGTTACACCGATATCATCCCCTTCTTGTTCCTCCGCTGCATCGATGACTACTTCGTGCTACCATCAGGAATTTGAACAGTTCATCAGGTTCACTAACACCTTCCACCTTGACGTCAATTTCACCTGGACCATTTCGGACACTTCCCTCCCCTTTCTGAACCTCTCCATCTCCGACGCTGACGAAACACGGACATCCACTACAAGCCACCTGGCAACCACAGCTACCTATATTACATCTCCACCCACCCTATCTCCTGTACAAATGCCATCCCTTATTTCCAGTTCCTCTAGCTCCACCGGATCTGTTCCAAGGCTGATTAATTCCGCCTTAGAAGATTCCAGAAGACCTCGTTCTTCCAAGATTGCAATTTCCCTTCCCACGTGGTCGACGATGACCTCCAGCGCATCTTCCCCACTTCTGGAACCTCCAAATCTGAAATACACCCTTCCCAACGCAACTAGGACAGAACCTCCCTGGACATCATCTTCCACCACACCAACCTCCGCATATATCGCATCATCCTCTGCCAGTAGCATCACCTACACCCCACCACCAGATGTACTACCCCTTTATATCTGTGTTCCAGACAGACCATTTCCTCCACGGCTCTCTCATCAGATCCACGTCCCCTTAACAGCCGGCCTCCACCCTTGGCAACTACCCTGCCACCGCATGATGTGCAAAACCTGTGCCCACACCACTTCATTCAGCTCCATCTGAGGCCCCAGAGGATACTTCCACATCCGGCAGAAATTAACCTGTACTTTCACTAATGTCATCTACTGATGTTATCTCCTGCACATCGGGGAGAAAGGGCGCCTACATGCGGATCATTTCAGGGAACATCTGTGGGACACCCATAAAAATCAATCCAGCTGTCCGTGGCTGAACCGTTCAAATCCCCCTCCCACTCCGCCAAAGACATCCAGGTCCTGGGCCTCCGCAAACCCTCACGAACTGATGTGTGGAGGGAGAAAGCCTGATATTTTGCATTGGGATCCTGCAATCATACGGTGTCAATGTGGATTTCACCAGGTTCCTCCTTTCTCCTCCCCCCACATTATCATACTCATGATACTCCAACTCGGCACCGACCTCCTGACATTCCCATCTGTCCCCTCCACCCTCATCTCTGAAGTATCACATTGTCTATCACACTCATCTACCTTTCGTACTCTAAGTTACAGTCCCACCAAACCCAACCCGTTCCCATTTATCTTATAGCCCTCCGGCCTACATGCCGCATTCCTCATGAAAGCCTTTTGCACGAAACATCGATTCTCCTGCACCTCAGATGCTGCTTGACCTACTGTGTTTTTCCAGCACCACACTCTGGACTCTGATCTCCAGCATTTGCAGTCCTCTCTTTCCCCTATGCGATCGCAAGCACAGTTTGCGTGATTTCATCGTGGTAGTCCACTGTCAAGTTCAGGTTCAGATAGTTACCAGGGTGAGGGTTGGATTCAGTGGTGAGGGAGTGAAGTTTTGTGCAGGGAGACTAGACAATGGTTTCAGTTTTCCAAAAACATTAAATGAGGAAATTTGGCTCATCCAACACTTGTCAGAAATGTGAAGGCAGTGTGTGACTGGGAAATTATGGTTGTC
Organism: Chiloscyllium plagiosum; assembly: GCF_004010195.1. Taxonomy (NCBI): domain Eukaryota; kingdom Metazoa; phylum Chordata; class Chondrichthyes; order Orectolobiformes; family Hemiscylliidae; genus Chiloscyllium; species Chiloscyllium plagiosum. The sequence continues at coordinate 18,665 of NW_025214571.1, read as the reverse complement.
TCATACATCTGAGTCTGTGGTAACTTTTGGTTG
>NW_025214571.1:12545-16860 GCF_004010195.1 Chiloscyllium plagiosum | reverse complement strand
GCCACGAAGACACGAGAAAAATGTGCGGGCTTCACACAGATAGATACCCAAGCCAGTAATTGAACCCGGATCCTGGCAATGTGAGGAAAGTCATGAAATTACCTATATTCTATCTTGTGGGAATACGTCTCGTACAGGAAGAATAGTGCTTACATCCCCAAATGGTAGGCCATCTGTTAGATAAGTCATAAGTCAAAATATTGAGCATATAATTAAGTGCGATTTTATTCTTCTTGATTAATTCAATCAAGTACAAAAAAATTGATTACAACAGCGAAATAATATTTCATTAGGGATAGTTTTGCAGAGAAATAAGTCTTGGTGTCAATCAGGGAACAAGTCATCTTGCATCTGGTAGTGGGTAATGACCCTGATTTAATAAATGACGTCCATGTAAAAGGTCACCGAAAAGTAGAGATAACAATACAAGAGTCCTTAATATTCTGTTCAACTGTGAGGACGTTAGTTTGGAAACAAATGTATTTAACTGAATGGATATGACAATGAAATGACGATAGAGTTGGATAGAATGAATAATCTTTGGTGAAAAAAAAACTTCAAAAAACAAGTCTGGGAGATAGTGACGTGGACTGAGGAAATGGCAGAGGATTTATACAGATATTTTGCATTAGTCTTTACCGTGACATGGACTTATAATGTCCCATTGATACTAAGGAATGGGGGGTAGGAATTGGGCACCAACAGTATTACAAGGCCAGCAGTTGGAAGTACTCATTGATGCCCTGGTAAGAACGGGGTACAATATTCAACTCATCGACCACCAGTTCTGACGTGCCACAACGAGGAAGTTTAATGACGTCTGCAGAAGACAGACACAAATTGCACCTGACAGGATACCCTTCGTTGCCCACTACTTACCAGGAGCCAAAAGATTATGTCATGTACTTTGCAACCTATAACACATTATCAATGAGGTTGAGCACATCGCCAAGACCTCCACTTCTCGCCCTTAAACAGTCAGCAAGCCTCAAATGGATCATTGTTTGCAGCAAACTTTACAGCTTTCAGAAGAATACCAAACAACATTGTCACGGTAGACGCTGCAAGATGTGTCAGAATGTCGACATTGATACCACCATTACGCAGTGATACACAGTACCAGTGGCAGGTACTTATGTACCTCAGTCAAAGCTGTCTATCTCATATGTTGTAGGCAATAGACAATAGACAATAGGTGCAGGAGTAGGCCATTCTTCCCTTCGAGCCTGCACCACCATTCAATATGATCATGGCTGATCATCCTTAATCAGTATCCTGTTCCTGCCTTATCTCTATAACCCTTCATTCCACTCTCCTTGAGAGGTGTATCCAACTCTTTCTTAAATGAATCCAGAGACTTTGCCTCCACTCCCCTCTGGGGCAGAGCATTCCACACAGCCACCACTCTCTGGGTGAAGACGTTTCTCCTCAACTCTGTCCTAAATGGTCTACCCCGTATTTTTAAGCTGTGTCCTCTGGTTCGGCACTCACCCATCAGCGGAAACGTGTTTCCTGCCTCCAGAGTGCCCAATCCTTTAATAATCTTATCTGTCTCAATCTGTCTCAGTCTTCTAAAGTCAAGGGTATACAAGCTCATTCGCTCCAGTCTTTCAGTGTAAGGTAGACCCGCCATTCCAGGAATTGACCTCGTGAACCTACGCTGCACTCTCTCAATAGCCAGAATGTATTTCCTGAAATTTGGAGACCATAACTGCACACAGTACTCCAGGTGTGGTCTCAGCAGGGTCCTGTACAGCTGCAGAAGAACCTCTTTGCTTCTATACTCAATCCCTCTTGTTTTGAAGGTCAGCATGCTATGAGCTTTCTTCACTACTTGCTGTACCTGCATGCTTACCTTCATTGACTGGTGTACAAGAACACCCAGATCTCTTTGTACTGCCCCTTTACCTAAATTTATTCCATTTAGGTAGTAATCTGCCTTCCTGTTCTTGCCACCAAAGTGGATAATCATACATTTATTCACATTAAACTGCATCTGCCATGCATCTGAACACTCACCTAACGTGTCCAGATCACCCTGTAATCTTCTAACACCATCCTCACATTTCACCCTTCCACTCAGCTTAATATCATAAATTTGCTAATGTTATTACTAATGCCATCTTCTACATCACTAACATATATTGTAAAAAGCTGCAGTCGCCGCACTGATCCCTGAGGTACCCCACTGGTCACTGCCTGCCATTCCGAAATGGAGCCGTTTATCACTACTCTTTGTTTCCTGTCAGCCACCTAACTTTCAATCGACGTTAGTACTTTGCCCCCAATAACATGCGCCCTAATTTTGCTCACCAACCTCATATGTGGGACTTTATCAAAAGCTTTCTGAAAGTCCAGATGCACTACATCTACTGGATCTCCCTCGTCCATCTTCAGAGTTACACCCTCAACACATTCCAGTAGATTAGTCAAACATGATTTCCCCTTCATAAATCCATGCTGACTCTGTCCTATCTTGTTACTATTATCCAGGTGTGTCGTATTTTCATCCTTTATTATAGACTCCAGCATCTTTCCCACCACTGAAGTCAGACTAACCGGTCTATAATTTCCTGCTTTCTCTCTCTCACCTTTCTTAAAAAGTGATACAACATTAGCCACCTTCCAATCCACAGGAACTGATTCCGAATCTATCGAACTCTGGAAAATAATCACCAACGCATCCACGATTTCTCGAACCACCTCCTTCAGTACCCTAGGATGTCGACCATCAGGCTCTGGGGACTTATCAACCTTCAGACCTAACAGTCTCTCCAACACCAATTCCTGGCAAATATAAATTCCCTTAAGTTCAGGTTCTTCAGTCACTTTTACCTCAGGGAGATTGCTTGTGTCTTCCCCAGTGAACACAGATCTGAAGTACCAATTCAATTCTTCTGCCATTTCTTTGTTCCCCGTAATATATTCCCCTGTTTCTGTCTTCAAGGGCCCAATTTTAGTCTTCACCATTTTTTTGCCTTTCACATACCTAAAAAAGCTTTTACTATCCTCCTTTATATTTTTTGGCCAGTTTACCTTCGTACCTCATTTTTTCTCTGCGTATTTCCTTCTTAGTAATCCTCTGTTGTTCTTTAAAAGCTTCCCACTCCCCCATTTTCCCAATTTGTTTGCTCTGTTATACTTTTTCTCTTTTAACATTGTATGTTTCTTAACTTCCCTCGTCAGCCACGGCCACCCATACCTCCTCCTAGGATCTTTCTTCCTTTTTGGAATGAACTGATCCTGCATCTTCTGCATTATACAAAGAAATATCTGCCATTGCTCCTCCACTATCAACCCTGCTAAGGTATTGCATCATTGAACTTCGGCCAGCTTCTCCCTCAGAGCTCCATAGTTCCGTTTATTCAACTGAACTATTGTCACTTCCGATTGTACCCTCTCCCTTTCAAATTGCAGATTGAAGCTTATTGTATTATGGTCACTTCTACCCAATGGCTCCTTCACTTCGAGGTCCCTGATCAATTCTGGTTCGTTGCACAATACCAGATCCAGAATTGCCTTCTCCCTGTTAGGCTCCAGCACCAGCTGTTCTAAGAATCCATCTCGGAGGCACTCCACAAAGTCTCTTTCTTGAGGTACAATACCATCCTGATTCTCCCAATCTACCTGCATGTTGAAATCCACATAGCAACTGTAGTAATATATTTGCGACAGGCCAATTTCAGCTCCTGATTCAATTTATATCCGACATCCATACTACATTTTGGGGGCCTGCAGATAACTCGCAAGAGGCTGTAGTTCTGTTCGCCGAGCTGAAAGTTTTTGTTGCAAACGTTTCGTCCCCTGGCTAGGCGACATCATCAGTGCTTGGGAGCCTCCTGCGAAGCGCTTCTTTGATGTTTCCTCCGGTGGTTATAGTCGTCTGTCCCTGCCGCTTCCGGTTGTCAGTTTCAGCTGTCCGCTGCAGTGGTTGGTACATTGGGTCCAGGTCGATGTGTTTGTTGATGGAGTTTGTGGATGAATGCCATGCCTCTAGGAATTCCCTGGCTGTTCTCTGTCTGGCTTGCCCTATGATAGTAGTGTTGTCCCAGTCGAATTCATGTTGCTTGTTGTCTGCGTGTGTGGCTACGAAGGATAGCTGGTCGTGTCGTTTCGTGGCTAGTTGATGTTCATGTATGCGGATTGTTAGCTGTCTTCCTGATTGTCCTATATAGTGTTTAGTGCAGTCCTTGCATGATATTTTGTACACTACATTGGTTTTGCTCATGTTGGGTATCGGGTCCTTCGTTCTGGTGAGTTGCTGTCTGAGCGTGGCTGTTGGTTTGTGTGCCGCTATGAGTCCTAGGGGTCGCAG
>NW_025214571.1:1651-10754 GCF_004010195.1 Chiloscyllium plagiosum | reverse complement strand
TGCCGACATGTACCACCACCTCTGGCTCTTCACCTTCGTCCTTCAGGATTTCCTGCACTCTGTCTATGATGTCGTTAACCCTGGCACCAGGAAGGCAACACACCATCCTTAAGTCCCGCCTGCTGCCACAAAAACCCCGGTCCGTTCCTCTCACTATGGAGTCCCTTATTACCACGGCTCCCTGCGATGTCCGACTCTGCCACTCTGCCTCCACGCCAACTTTTAATTGACAGACCTGGTCGCCTTGCGGACTGGCAGTGTCATCTGTCTCTACTGTTTCCAAAACATTCAACTTGTTCCTGGCAGGTACTTCCCCCGGGGTCTCTTGCACCTGTCTCCTCTCTGCCTTCCTCATCGTCTGCTCTCTTATGCTCTCTTCTGGTATGAAGAGGATACCATGAGGAAAGTACATTGGCGAGACCAAGCAGAAGCTACGGCAAGAGATGAATGGTCACCTCACAACAATCAAAACAGAGCCGTGTTCAGTCCCAGCTGGAGAATACTTCAGAGCTCCCGGATATTTGAGCTCGGACCTTTGGGTAACCGTCCTCTAAGGCAGACTTCGGGAGATGCAACAATGCAATTTGGCTGAGCAGAGGCTGACAGCAATGGGGATGGCCTCAAACTGGACCTTGTGTTCATGTCACACAGCAGGTGACCCCATTGCAATATACACACAGACAGACAGAAACACAGACAGACAGATGGACACGCAAACACACACACAGGGAGACACACACACAGACATTCATATACACACACACACGCATACACACTCCTGCACACGCACACACTCACGCAGACCCGTTCTCATACACGTCGACGCACACTCTCCCACAGCCTTAAACCCCTTTACATTCATACTCACACACAGGCACACACACACCTTCACAGACACTAATAACCCCTCCTCCCAACACACACACATACACAACAATGCACACATACACATATGTTTATGGGGTGAATTTGTACGTGCAGAATTATATTTTACTTTGTTCAAAAACTGCATGAATCCATATAAGATTTTATAAATCCGATTTTTAGATTAGAATCAGTCTGACACACAGGCACACACACACCTTCACAGACACTAATAACCCCTCCTCCCAACACACACACATACACAACAATGCACACATACACATATGATTATGGGGTGAATTTGTACGTGCAGAATTACATTTTACTTTGTTCAAAAACTGCATGAATCCATGTAAGATTTTATAAATCCGATTTTTAGATTAGAATCAGTCTGACCTTTGTGGTACAGACAGCCTCACACAGGGAGCTAACACCTTCAGTGCATTATCTGGACCGACATGATATTGATTGCTAAAGTTCACTCGAGAATGTAACTTTTAAAAACGCATAAATTAGTATTGGACAATCTAATGAGGTCCCTGATAAGACTAATGATACTTTCCCTAACACGGACGGCTTCTATCACAGGCTCCTAAAGAAGAAGCAGGGTCGAAGTAGAGAATGTGCTCCTTATAATTCTTTAAAATCCTTGCAAATTGGAGAGTATACGAGTTGAGAAGGCACGTTGCTGTTGTACAGGATATTGGTTCGGTCACTTTTGGAATATTCCAAGCCCATTTGGTCTCCTTCCTATCGGAATAAAGTTTTCAAACTTGAAAGGGCTCAGAAAAGATTTGCAAGAATGTTGTCAGGGTTGAAGGATTTGAGCTGTAGGAAGAGGCTGAATATCTTGGGGCTGCTTTCCCTGGAATTCAGAGGCTAATGGGTGACCTTATCGAAGTTTATAAAGTCATGAGGGACTTGGATAGAATAAGAAGACAAATTGTTTTCCCTGGGGTCCGGCGGTTCATCGCTAGAGGGCATTGATTTAGGATGAGAGGAGAAAGATATAAAATGAACCAAAGAGGCAACTTTTTCACCCAGACTGTGATGCATGTACGGAATGACTGGCCAGATGAAGTGGTGAGGGCTGGTACAATTGCAGCATTTAAGAGGTAACAAGACGGATATGTGAATAGGTAGGGTTTAGAGGGATGTGGGCCAAGTGCTGGTCAATGGGATTCGATTAATATGCGATATCTGATTGGCATTGGCGAGTTGTACCAAAGGGTCTTTTTTCCGTGCAGTACTTCTCTATGAAGTTCACATTTGATTGGATTTTGTTCTTAACCTCTTCCACCAGTGAACCAAGTTAATGAGGGTCTGATTCTGCCATTTTCAGGGAACCAGTTTCTCATTCGTTTTGTTGGATGAAGCTATTTGTTACTTGTGTTCGAAAAGAGTGGTTTATCAGATTTTTCAGAGGTTAATTAGGAGTCACCACATTACTGAGTGGTGAGTCAGGAGTCAAAGATATGCCAGAGCACGTAAGGATGACAGATTTCTTTCCCTCTTTGTCGTAACTGGATGAAATTAGATTTTTGACAATCCACGGCAGTTTCACAGCATGACTACAGTACTAGCTTTCAATTCTAGAATTTAGAACTTACAGCATAGAACATTATATCGCAGTACACGTCCTTCAGCCATCGATGTTGCGCCGACCTGTGGAACCAAACTGAAGCCCATCAAACCTGTACTATTCCATTCTCGTCCCTATGACTATCCAATTATCAGTTATATGTCGTGATAGTTGGCTTGTCTACTCCATTTGCGGGCAAACCGTTCAACTCCCCTACTACACTGTGAGTAAAGAAACTACCTCTGTCCCATACCTTTCATCCTCAACATAAATCTATGTCACATTGTGATAGTCATTGCTATCCGAGGAAAAAGGCGTTCACTGTCCAGCCTATCTAATCTCCTATTTTCTTATATGTCTCAATTAAATCTCCTCTCAGCCTTGCTCTCTCTAACGAGAACAGCCTCAAGTCCCTCATCCTTTCCTCAGAAAACTTTACCTCCATACCACGCAATATCCTAGTAAATCTCCTCTGAACCATTTCCGAATCGTCCACATTCTTCGTATAATGTGTTGACCATAACTACACACAATTCTCTCTGTAACCTATAACATCTTTCATAACTATCCGCAATCCTACCAACCTTATCTCAATGTGCTAGCACATGCCTTCTCAGCCTTCATCGAGGTCATTTATAAACATGAAAAACACCACTGGTCCCAAAACTAGTCCTTGCGGTACTTCATAAGTAACTGAACTCCAGGATGAATGTTTCCCATCAACCACCATTCTCTGCTGTTTTTCTCTCGCAGATTTCTGATCCAAAGCGAATTTCTGATCCGACTTTATGCGTCAAGTTTAAATTCCACCACCTGATCCTTTAATCTCAGAGTGTTAACACCTGGAAGATGAGGCCAGCGATATTCACAAAACGCTCATATGAGAAGTTATGGCCTGTATGTTCTGAATATTAACAATTTGAACACTCGTCCAGCGACATTCTCCTTAAATTGCCGTGGAAACTTTGATCCCATATCCACTCAGCATTGAAATGACGATTTCTCATCCAAACCTGCACTCTTGTGCGATTATCAAAGCTGCATCGCTGAGCATTCAACTCTGGATCACGCGTCCAGTGACATTCCTACCAGACAGTAATCTTCTATTAAATTCCAGCTCAGTTACAGATGCTGATATTCCATACAAAATTTGAATGCATACAATTTTTTTTATAAACTAGAGCATTAAGTACAGCATTTTTGTAACTCTGACATGTTGGGTCCTTTGGAAGGGCACTCCCTCTCCCTGTATTCACCATTCTCAGCTCAAACACGTATTGGGAATTCCACTTAAATGAGATTGTGACAATTCAATCAGTTGCTTCCCTTTATTAGCCAACTGGCCAAACTACCACAGCATGTTCTCCACCTTGGAGACATGACTTTGCACCTTTCTCTATATGCCTTCATCACCACCAGAGAGTTCATACAATAGAGCGAGAATGAATGCTTCTGTTGTGATAAATATAGCAAACATTCAGTCACAGACAGTGCACTAATGCATTCGGTCTAATTCCACTGCATTCATTTGCTCTTACGTTGGAAAGAGATGCAGGTGATCATTGAACCTGCAGTAACACCAGTGAACTCACATGGAGAAGAGGTCACTCACCTGCTCCGTCTGTTGGACGAGATTTACTAATTCATCAGATCTGTTTGCATAGTCATGGATTCATGCTCAGTTTTCATCAGTGCACTCGCACTGAGGAGAGGCCATTAAATCTCTCATAAATACAGTCAGACATACGCAACTCAGTAAATTACAAAATGTTCACAATGATAAGAAGGCGTTCCAAGTTTTTTTTTTACTATGAGCAGAAATTTCAAATTAACGTGCATTTATTCGAAAACAAAGCCATTCTCTCTGGTGAGAAGCACATAATTGTTCTCTGTGGATTTACTGGGTCGTCTTACCTAAAACACTGAGCTCTTCTTTCACTCTGACCGTTGCTAGTTGTTTCTACTCGTGCCAGTAATCCCTGGAATTGGCCTGGATAAATATCAGTTATACCAACTTTGGATGGATGACACTGTTGACTCAAAAAGAAAGTCTCAAACTAGACCAAAATGGCAATGTTAAAGCTTACTTTATTCTGATTCCGCTGGCAACAGTTCGATAGTATATAGTACAGAGTATCAATGAAGACATCACTGATGGACTAATGAGAAATCACTGGTTTAAAGCAAAAAAGCAGCTTATTGTATAGCCACTATGTACATATGTACTTCCTAATCCTGATGCCTTTAAATTCTGTAATTGTTACAGTTTGCTGTGATGTAGACTGTCCCCAAGTTATCAACTCTCACTTCCTCATGTTCCCAAATCTTCATACCTTTCTCCAGAGTAAACACAAAGGAGACACATTCATTGAGAACCTCGTCCATCTCCTGCTTTCTGTACATACGTGTCCACGTTGGTCCTTGAGGAGTCCGATTCTCGCTCCAGTCATTTATCTTTTATTTACTGTACTTAACAAGCCTCTTCGGATTGACACTATTCGTCTTGGCAAATAATATCGTGCGACCACATTTCACTCTCCAGATTTCCTTCATCAGTAAACTCCTGCATACCCTGTTCACATCCAGGTTTCGCAGGAATCCAGGTGCCTGTAACTGAGCGACCACTCTTTTATTTTACTATTGGTCGCAGCCTCAATTTCACTATAAGACAAAATCAATTATTGAGCTGATTAATTGTAACAGACTTTTTTAAACTTAGATCCTCAAAAGCTTTTTCAACAAAATGTATTTTATCTCGTTTTTGCATGTTAGTGAAGCAAAAGCAACAAAATAATCTTATATTAGTGAAATGTGATATGGAACTTTTAGAATCCCGACAGTGTAGAAACAGGACCTTCGTTCCGAAAAGTCCACACCGACCCTCTGAAGAGTAAAGCACGCAGACACCTTCCCCATAAACTATTATGTTGACCAGTCTGCAGTCTTCCTGAAGAAGGGCTCATGCCCGAAACGTCGATTCTCCTGCTCCTTGGATGCTGCCTGACCTGCTGCGCTTTTCCAGCAACGCATTTTCAGCTCTGATCTCCAGCATCTGCAGTCCTCACTTTCTCCTCCAGTCTGCAGATTTGTCAAGGTTGACTAAATCATTCTGCTGCAAGTTTCTCCACTATAGTCCACCTGCTCTCATGTGGTCTCATTGTTTTCTCCCGAAACATGGGCAGAATTTCACTGACTGTTTTATTCCCTCCCATTCAATATGTCCCTATGAAGTATACAAATTAAGAGGTCATTTTTCATGGACACGTTCCTACGATAAATTTGTTGTTTTCACGAGCACACTGGCATTTCCAGGCACAATTGCACAAGCACCTTGTTTGTCAGCTCGTTTTCTTTAAAAAAAAAAGAAACAACAGATGTAGACAATTTAATTGTTCACGTCTGATCCACTGGTTCATATGATCATAGTTGATCTCATCAGTGCCACAAATTCACTTCCCTCTCTGCTGTCCATAACACCTATATGTTACAAACTAAAAATCTCACCATCCCTTCCTTAAATTTGCTCAATGTCCGAAATGCACAGAACTCTGGTGGACAGAATTTCATAGATTCTTAACTCGTCTCTGCATTAAGTCTGCTTTCCACTATCCGAGTCGGAAGATCACAATATTTATCGGATATCCTGTCGTGAATATAGTGTCATATTGAAATGTACAGCGTGGAGAAAGATATTTTGATCCAACCAAACCATGCCCACCAGATATCGTACATTAATCTCTTCCTGTTTCACAGCACTTGGCATATATCACTCTAAAACCTTCCTAATCATATACCCATCCTGATGCCTTTAAATTCTGTAATTGTTACAGCTTCCATGACCTCCTTAGGCAGCTCATTCGAATCAATCATCACCTTCAGTGTAAAGAATTTGCCCCTTCGATCCCTTTTAAATCTTTCCACTCTCACCTGAAATATACTCTCTCGTTCAAGGGACCTTGGCTATTTAACCTTTCCAAACTACTCTTGACTTTATAAACCTCTTCCAGGTTAACCCTCATCCTCCACTGCCCAAGGAATCCGGCCCCTGCATGCGAAGTTTTCACCAATACAGATTTCCTCATTCGACACTGGGATGTCTGAAACTCTTGTGTTCCTTCTGTTACTCTGAACACAATTGCCCCTTTGGCGATTGAGTGAAACTGAGCCAAGTATTTTGCCGATTGATGCCATGTTCCACAATGAAATAAAATTCTCTGTGTCTCTACAAATTTCTAGATAATGGCAAGTTTACTTTATTATCCCAACATTCTGAATGTACAAATAGCTCTCGTCCACAATTTGAAATTGATTATATTTCGGTGAACGCATTCCTTAAGATTTCCCTTCAACAAATTCTCTCCATCTCGCATCGTATGAAATGATAATCGATGTTACTGCTACTGATTCTCGACATTATCAGTGACTGATTAGATTTTGCACTGCAGATTTGCGGTCATCCTCTCCACCCTGAAGCGGTGAGTCAAACGATGGTCCAATCCCATTTCTTCACACTGTTGGCTGATAATCCCTGTGCACTCTCACTTTCATCCAGGATAGAACTGAACTGAACTGGCAGAAGACAGAATATTAAGTGACGTTTTATGCATTTAATTGAATGAAGTGATAATAAAATTAGTGTTTTACACATTTCCATGCGTTTTTATTTAATAAAAGGGATAATAACCTTGCAGACACTCTGTGCATTACATTCTTGTCGAATATAATGAAGAAATGAATAAGCATTGACCCCACTCCTTTGATCAAGTACCCTCAGCTACAATAGTGTAAATTCTGAGAACAGTGTCTTCTTTATGCTTAATTGCTGGTTCCATGACAATCTTTCAAGATCTCGTCCGAATCCCCCACACTAAGCATGGGTTATCTCTGACCGACTTTCTAAAACAATCACGTAGCAGAACTAAACCTGTTTGATCACCCTGGACATGACATACACAATAAATGGAAGGGCACTAGGATGTGTTGACAAAGAAAGAGACTTCGGGTTGGAGGTGCATCATTTCTTGAAAGTGGAGTCCCAGGTCGACAGGATAGTGAAGATGATAGTCACGCTCTCCTTCAAAGAACAGAGCCTTGAGTATAGGAGTTGGGATAGTCAGAGGTCGAGCTGCCAATGGAGTGTTGTAACTGGGTAAAATTACAACATTTATAAGGCATATAGATGTTTAGCTGAAAGGAACGGTTTAAAACGACATAGGCCAAACGCTGAAAAATGGGACTAGGTTATACTGGGACTTTTTTTCGACGTAGATGAGTTGGTCTGAAATGTATATTTCATGCTGCATAGATCCACGACAGTGTCTCTCATGGAAACTGTCCATCAGCCCAACTCTGTTTTACTAGTCAAGCCATACTCGGTCATTCAATTACCAGGAACGTAAGTCAAGGATCATCAGAGTCAATATAGACGGTTCATTTTTAGACATATACTGAATGCCAATTTTATGAAAAACATTAGGTAACCATAACAACGGATTTGATATGATTAAATTAAAGCAGATAATCGCGGACAGGAGTTTCTATACAATTCGTATTTTTGCTTGATTGGAATTAACTAGTTGTGACTGAAAAGAAAAACAATACTTGGTTTGAATGCAATATTCATATGTCGAAATTAAGGTCATGTTGACTTGGAAGTCAAAAGTGAAGCAGAAATGAGACTGAAAACACACACACAGATAACATTCATTGCCAGCTGTAGTCCAACAAGTCCAATTCCACCAAATCGTGCAGCGCATGGCAACAAATTATCGAGCAGCATCTGTGTGAGTTTTGTAATTGGTGTCGTGAAGATGGACAGGCAAAATGCATTTAAGATAATGCTGCATAACTATCTGTGAATGAATTTGGAGTTCATAGAATAAAATGGAGCGGAACAACATGAAGATAGAACTCCCTGTGTGACTGGACACAGCAAATTTTAACAGAACCTCTTGCCCAGTCGGATGGGCTGTAATGATTTTCCTCACGAGTTAGGTTAAGGTTCTCTGTTCTCCCTAAAAATAAATACAAATTATCTAGTCCTTGATACACTTTAAAACTTGCAGAAAATGCAAAAGTTTGAAATTTGGGGAATTGGAAAGGATGTTGTCGAGCTGTGTAATCAAGTGGGTTCTCCCTTATGGTTGACTGATGGAGATCCAATGAGAGTCTGTCTGAACCAGGCGAAAGGGTTGTGAAGTGAGAAATTTGAGCGGGCACAGGGTGACGTCAAGACAGGCAACTCCGTGTACGGACCAAGACAAGAAAAAATGACTTTTAAGTACTGCCTTGGTGGCTGGGATTGGGGGACTGACAAAGGAACTCAATATGGGTCGTGCTGAGAGTAGAGAAAGAGCTTCCGGAGAAAAAAGAGACCGAAATGGTGGTGGGATCCATGACAACATACCTCCAGAAAATCCATTGAGGGAGCTGTTGATGAATTGGTAACATACTTTGTGTTAAGAGATTCTATGAGAAAGTATTCCGGGATGGACCCGGAAGGGCTAGTAGCTGAAGGGCTACTGAGGGTACACTTCGTAACTAAATCACGGCCAGATGTCCAGAAAAAGATTCAAAAGATAGAGAGGTGGAGGGAAAAGCCTCCAGATGAGTTGCTGCAGAAAGCTCAGAAAGTGTTTGTGAGATATGGTGTGTGTG
>NW_025214571.1:0-1507 GCF_004010195.1 Chiloscyllium plagiosum | reverse complement strand
ATTTGTTTGTTGGTGATTGAATGTCAATGCTTTTTTTTTTCCTGGAACTTGTGGAGCCGGACTGTTTTGAGTCTGATTTCTATTATGGAAATTTGACATTATTTCTTTTAAGTTTAGCATGTTTAGTGAGTACGAAATAAAATATTAAATCCTGTTCTTTTTACAGGTCATGACTGCCTTACTGTTCATTTCTAACTAATTCTTTTAACATACATGAAAGCTAACCTTATTCGATTTCAATACGGAGGCAAACAACTTTTTAACCTTTTTTTGTGTTTCAGAAAATGTTTTAGTCACTTGTTGGGTTTCCACCCTGAATTAAAGATAAAGATAATTTTATTTGTTATTATAAATATTTGTTACTAATTATTTGTACATATATTATATTCTAAATATTTAAAATGAATCAATTGTATTAGTCTCAATCAATATTAATTCGCAGGATTCCTTCACACATGCTCAGTGACCGGTCATATTGATTAATTGCCAATTTAAAACATGACCGCATTAATTATTTGTTAATCAAAGAATGGAAAGGTACATTACTGGCCAGAGTGTGTGCAGGCAGTGGCAGCAACAACCTTATTGGTAGAGGAAAATCGGAAACTTACATTTGGGGTAGCCTTAATAGTCAGCACCCCACACCAGTTACGGACCATATTAAATCAGAAAGTAGGACGTTGGCTCACAGACTCTAGGATCTTGAAATATGAGGCAATTTTAATAAAGAAGAATGAGCTTGTGTTAGTCACAGATAGTTGCTTAAATCCAGCTGCATTCCTGTGGCGGGGAGAGGGGAAGGCCCTTGGCAATCCAGAACACGATTGCCTTGATATAAGCGAATATCAAACGAAAGTGCGGATGGACCTAAGGGGCATCCTGCTCCATGCGGGAGCTCGGTTATTCATCCATGGGTCATCCCGGATGATTGAGGGTAAGAGACATCATGGATATGGTGAAATTGATGGGAGAGGGGAAAGGGTTATCGAGGCCGGAAGGCTGCCTCACGGCTGGTCAGCCGAAACTTGTGAAATCTTTGCCCTAGAAAGAGCTCTCAGAGGCTTAGCAGACAAGGAAGGAACGGTGTACCCAGACCCCAAACATGCATTTAGATTGGCACAAACCTTCGGAAAATTTTGGCAAGAAAGAGGACTAATAAATAGTAGAGGAAAAGAAGTTGCACATGAGGAATTATTAAAACAATTGCTGGAAACCCTGTTACTCCCGAGAGAAATAGCGATACTTCATACAAACGGACATCAGAAGGGGGATGAACCAGAAGTAAGAGGGTATAAACTGGCCAGTGAGGAGGTAAAAATGCAGCCCTGAGTCCACAAGGAGCAGCGATATACTCCCTAATACCTACAATTCCAGGTCTTCAGGATGCCCCGTTGTTTCCTGCAAAGGAGGAAGAGGAATTAATTTGTCCTGCTCCATTCAGTGATGTGTGGAACTCAAACGCGCTCAAAGCCTCTTACTTTGAGTGCGAGCAGCAGCTAAGGTAAGA
>NW_025214570.1:41490-46148 GCF_004010195.1 Chiloscyllium plagiosum | reverse complement strand
AAACTGGCTCCACCATTTAATAAGATCAATGTGAATCTTTTAATAGACTCAGTGCCACTTACCCGCACTCTCACCATTACCCATATTTCATTTACTGCTCCAAAATATACTTTTGCCTTAAAAACATTCAGCGAAGTAGACTCAACTACGTGACTCAGCAGCCAATTCCAAAATTCAGGTGAAGATGTTCCTTCTCAACTCAGTCCTAAATCTGCTCCCTCATTTTGAAGCTACTCCCCTTAGTTCTAGTTTCACCCAACAATGAAATCAATCTCCCTGCTTCTATCTTATCTATTCCCTTCATAATTTTATGTTCCCATAAGCCTCCCCACATTCTTCTAAATTCCAATGAGTATAGTCCCACTCTACTTAATGCCTCCTCATTATTCAGTGCTCTCAAATCTAAAGTCAGCATAGTGAAACTCTGCTGCACCCAAGACAGTGCCAGCACGTTGTTTCTCAAGTAATTAGGCCAAATATGTACAACGGACACCAGCTGCAGCCTTACCAACACAATGTCAAACTGCAACATAACATTAAGCAATGAAGGATAATATTTATTTTGTCTTCTTAATTATCTGCAAAACAACGTTTTGTGAGCCCTGCACAATGATACCGAGCTCCCTCTGCACAACAGAATGCTGAAACGTTTTCACAATTTAAAAATAGTCCTTTTTACACTTAATCCTCCAAAGATGGATAACACAACAGTGTACTCCCATTGCCAGACCTTTGCCAACGCACCGAGTCTGTGTATATCACTCGACCTGATATCGCCTGATTTGCCTTTCCAAAATCCAACAGCTCATAGTTACCTACATCTGCCATTCCTCGCGACATTGGCCCATCTGATTAAGATGCTGTTGTATTCTGAACTGACGTTCTTCACTGTCCATTACACCTCCAATGTTGGTGTCTTCTGTAAACCTACTGACTATACCTCATATATTCCCATCCATGTCATTTACATAAGAATTCAATATCCACCCTTGCAGCACACAGCTGCTCACAGGCCTCCAGCCCACAAAGCAACCCTCCTTCAACCCCCTCTGTCTCATACCTGCAAGCCAATTTTGTGTCCAAATGGCTATCTCTCCCGAGATTCCATGTTATCTAACCTTGTTAATCAGTCTGCTTTGTGGGAACTTGTTCAATACCTATATAGACAGCATCCACAGTCTGCCTTCATCAATCTTCTTTGTCACTTCAAAAAACTCAAACAAGTTAGTGAGACACGATTGTGCCCGCACAAAGCCACATTGACTCTCCCTAATCATTTCTTGTCTTTCCAAATACATGTATATCCCGTCCCTCAAAATCCCTTCCAATAACTTGCCTGCCACTGACTTCAGGCTCACTTTTCCCTTGTTCCATGGCCTCTCATTACCACATTTAAAAAAAAATAATAGCATCTCACCTGTCGCTATCAATGATACAAATATCTTAGAGAGGAGCCCAACAATCACTTCCCTAGATTTCCAGAAATATCTTATACACCTGATCAGGCTCCAGGGCTTTATCCACCTTGATACAACTTAAGACATCTCGTACCACATCCTCTGTAAAATGGACACTTCAAGTTATCATTGTTTATTTCTCCAAACTTTCGAGCTTCCATATCCATCTCCATTTTAAAAAATGCCGTGAAATACTCACACATCGTTCCAAACTCCGTGGTCCCATAGACAGCCTTGTTCATCTTAAAGGAGTCCTATTCGCTGGTCTAGTTAATATTTTATCTATGATACATTTGTTTGATCTCTTTGGATTCTACGTAAGGAATGACTGGCAAATGGGAGGCTTTTAAAAGTGTAATCTCAAGAATCCAAGATGTCCCTGTTCGAGTGAAGGGAAAAGCTGGCAGGTTTAGGGATCCCTGGTTAATGAGGGATATTGAGGCTCTGTTCAAGAAAAAGAAGAAGGCACACATTTTCTTCAATGTTTCCGTATCTATATAAACTCTTCCAGTTCTAAGGACACGCTCACTCAGTGAAGATTCGACAATCTTCTCAGGTCCCTGCAGCACTCCCGATCTGTAGAACCCGCTGAAAGCCTGCGATTCTCTTGATCCAGTTCTGACAATCTGCAGAAGTAAACCTTCCTATATCTATAAACATCTTCAGTCACGACTACCCTCCATATCTCTGTTTGGTCCTCTAGTCTGTACAACTCACTTTATCTCTGTAATCTGCTCCATTCACCGAAAACCCTCCCCGACTGTGTGAACTGTTCCATCCTATCAACATCCTTCTCTCTGTAAACTGCTCCCTCCCTCCCAACCTCCCCATCTCCGTGAACTCCTGCACGCCTTGCTGCTCTCCACATTTCTGTAACACCCTGTGGCTTTGTGGTCCTCCCTCCCTCTGAAACACCTCCAGACCCCACAACCCTTCCAGTCTGGGTCATCTGCTTCAGATCAGACCGTTGTTGTCTCTGTTACCTCCGACAATCCTAGTAAACCCTTTCTAATGTATCCATTCATTCAGATCCCATCCTCTCCAGAATTCCTCCCTATTTAGAACACAGAACAGTACAGCACAGCACAGGCCCTTCGGCTCTTGATAATTTGCCGATCTTTTATCCTACTCTAAGATCAAACTAACCTGCAGACCATTGACAGAAGAAAAGAACAAAGAAAATTCTAGCACAGGAACAGACCTTTCGG
The DNA here is from genome assembly GCF_004010195.1 of Chiloscyllium plagiosum. Classification (NCBI taxonomy): domain Eukaryota; kingdom Metazoa; phylum Chordata; class Chondrichthyes; order Orectolobiformes; family Hemiscylliidae; genus Chiloscyllium; species Chiloscyllium plagiosum. The sequence continues at coordinate 43,483 of NW_025214570.1, read as the reverse complement.
CCCTCCACGCCAATGCCGATCCAGGTCCCCTGTCTCAACCTGCTGCCTATTTTCTAAGGATCTGTATCCTTTTGCTCCCTGCCCATTCATGTTGTCTAGATACATGTTAAATGACGTTATCGTTCCCGCCTCTACCACCTCCGCTGGCAACGCGTTCCAGGCCTCCACCACGCTCTGCGTAAAGACCATTCCGCGTTTAGCTGCCCTAAACCTTTGCCCTCTCACCTTGAAGTCATGACCACTAGTAATTGAGTTCCACACTGTGGAAAACTGCATCTTGTTATCCACCCTATCTGGACCTCCCATGATTTTGCTGACCTCAAACAGGTCCCCAGTCAACCTTTGTCTTTCTAATGAAAATAATCAGAATCTATTCCAACTTTGTTCATAGCTAGCCCCTTCCATATCAGGCAACATCCTGGCGAACATCCTCTGCACCCACTCCAAAGCATCCACATCCTTTTGCTAATGTGGTGAGCAGAACTGTATGTAACATTCCAAATGTGATCGAACCAAAGTTCAATACACCTGTCACATGACCTGCCAAATCTTTTACTCAGTATTTCGTCCAGTGAAGGAAAGCATGCTGTATGCTGCCTTGACCACTTTACTGTCCTGCGTTGCCAACTTTAAGGAACAATGGACCTGAATACCCAGATCTCTCTGTACGTCAGAGTTCCCCAGGAGTTTTCCATTTAGTTTGTTCTTGAATTGGATATTCTGAAATGCATCACCTCGCATTTGCCCGGATTGATCTCCCCATCTGCCATTTCTCTGCCCATTTTTCTAATCGATCTATGTTTTCTCTGACTGACCCCATCACTATCTGCTACACCACCACTCTCAGTGTCATCTGCAAACGTGCTAACAGGCAACTGATAGCTTCCTCCAAATCATTTATGGATATCACAAACAACAGTGGACCTAGCACGGATCCCCGTGGAACACCACAGGGCACAGGTCTCCATTTTGAGAAATTCATTTTACTGTAATCAATGTGCATATCCAAAAGTTAATTAAATGTCCCTAATGTTGCTCCCTCTACCACCAACGCTGATAGTGCATTCCACATACCCACCACTCTCTGTGTAACGTGCCTACCTCTGACATCTCCCATAAACGTCCCTCCAAGTACCTTAAAAATATGCCCCCCTCGTTGTAGCCATTTTCACAATGGGAAAATTCTCGGACCATCCAATCTGTGTATGCCTCTCATCATCTCATACGTCTCTCATCACCTCGTACACCTCTACGAAGTCAGTTCTCATCCTTTTTCATTTCAATGAGAAAGGCCCTGGCTTCCCCAACATTTCTTCATTAGACCTGCCCTCCAATCCAAAAAACATCCTTATAAATTTCTGCACCCTCTTTAAAGCTTCCACATCTTTCCTATAATGAGGCGACCAGAACATAACACAATATTCCAAGTGTGGACTAACCAGGGCCGTATGGAGCTCACAGGTCTTAAACTCAATCCTCTTGATAATTAAAGTTAACACATCACAAGCCTTCTTCCCCCCACCTATCAAATTGTCTGGCATCTTTGAAGGATCTATGGACGCGGACCCCAAGGTTCTTCTGTTTCTCCACACTACGAAGAACCCTGCCTTTAACCAATTACAGGTTTTCTGCAGAATCATTCAATCTTAGACCCTCTCTTTTTTGTTACCTTCCTCCAGTCCCCACAAAACTCATAAACTGTGAAACGTCTTCCCGTCCTACAATCCTCCTTAGCTGTGTAACCTCCTTTATTGACGTGAACCCTCAAAACTACCAAAGCTAATTTTAGCCACTTCAATATTATTAATAACTGCAAAATACTCCAATCCTGATATTCCGCCCTAACTCTGTAACCCCCACCATCCTCCATTGCCCTTCTGGATAACATTGCAGAGGAAGGAAGAGTTGTAGAGTCCAGGTCCTGTTAGGGAGGTAGAAAGGGCTGCAGAACCTTGAGGATGGTACAAATGTAGGAAGGGACGGGGATCCTGCA
>NW_025214570.1:33680-38989 GCF_004010195.1 Chiloscyllium plagiosum | reverse complement strand
AATTGCAGCATTCAAAAGGCATCTGGATTGGTATATGGACAAAAAGGGTTTAGTGGGATATGAGCCAAGTGCTGGCAGATGGGATGAGATTAGGAAAGGATATCTGGTCGGCGTGGACGAGTTGGACCGAACGGTCTGTTTATGCCCTGTACATCTCGAGGACTCTCTGGGTCTAAATGGTTTCCACTGTTCATTTACAGCCTGCCATTTCACTCTGTTTCCCCTGTTTAACTTGGTCGGTTCTCTCTCAAAATCATGTAATTCGCTTTGTTACTGATGCTCGGGTGTGTTTTATGGTCACTTTAAAATGTCATAATCTATTTAAATTCCGGTATAATTTCTTGGAGGTTCTCGGTGTGATATTACTCATTCACTCAGCTTCATCACCCAACGGTCGATCTGAGATAGTTACATCCCGAGCTATTTGCACAATGCGTTATTCAAAGAAACACTGACAAAAACATTCAAGGAGGATCTCGGATAATATCACTCTTGCCAATGCGTCTGTCCCAGATTATACAAAGATTGAAGTCACCACTTTTACTACAATTTCTAATTAATTCCTTTTTAATGCAGGGATGAGCAATGAAATACTGCAAAAACTGTTCTCCTGCTTGTGTTTTGGACACATCACCCAGAATTTGCATTCAGGCTGATTCAGCTGCATAATCTGAGGCCAAATGTTTTCTCTGTAATGCCTTGGTTATCCATTAGTGTCAGGGTTCCCATCGTGCTTTTCCATTCTTCCTGAGATGCTGGACGTTTGTTTACTGTTGAATATTTATGTTCCACCTATTTTTCAACCTGTAATCACGTCTGTCTGGTGACTAAATCTCATTTTTCTCTGTGTCACAAGTCTATTACCTTGTAGATTGTAGATTCTTTGTACATTCCAAAAAAATATTATATTTTCCTCTTTCCCACAATGTCCGGTCACAAACCGATTCATTGATGTACCGTTTTAGTTAAACTCTGTCCCTTCCTGTTCCTTTCTTCTTGTCTTCAGCGATATTCCAATGCTGTTTCGACGCCTCACATTTTCTCCTTGGATTTGGAAAGCTCTTTTTCCACCTGAACCGTGTCCCTGCATCCTCCATGTCAGCTTAAAGCTCGGTCCATAAACCTTCTGATATGATTGGCCAGGACATTGCTCCTGGCAGGGTTGAATTTAATGCACTCATGTGATGTTGCTGTCTTAGGCTGGCCAGCATCGCATGCCCATCCCGACCAGCTTTAGAGCTGAGTGACTTGCCAGATCATTACAGTGAGCATTTTAGTATGAATCCCATTGCTCTGGGTCCATCCTCCATGTCAGCTTAAAGCTCGGTCCATAAACCTTCTGATATGATTGGCCAGGACATTGCTCCTGGCAGGGTTGAATTTAATGCACTCATGTGATGTTGCTGTCTCAGGCTGGCCAGCATCGCATGCCCATCCCGACCAGCTTTAGAGCTGAGTGACTTGCCAGATCATTACAGTGAGCATTTTAGTGTGAATCCCATTGCTCTGGGTCTGGATTCATATGTAGGCCAGACTCACAGCCTCTAGCAGATTTCCTTACTGAGAGCATATTAAGCTGTTAGATGGATATCCCTGATTCCGGCATTAAATTCTGGTTGAACAGCCTAATTAGAGTAACACGAGGCCATTGCCTGGCCCACTGATTGCTACCTCATCCCTGAGCACTGATCCCAGTGCACCTTCTTCCTGACCGTGGTTTGATCCTGATACCTTCCTGCACTCTGTGATATCACACAGTCTCTCTCCATGTGGTATCTGTCACTGTGAGGGTTTAATTGATGCCGGTGACTGCACCTTTTGCAGCTACTCCAGATCCTGAGCCAACAGAATTCTCCACTCCAGGGAGACGCAGCAGCACAGGCCAGGGATGGAGACAGTGATTTACCAGGTCTCCTGTAGATACTCAGGATGCTCCTGACTCAGCAGAATTCCCAATTCCTGTTTCGACCATCACCACATTGAAGGCAGCTGGTCAGCCAGAGAGATGGAGAGAGAGAGAGATCTGGAGCCTTCAGTAAATCCTGCAGATCGATAAGATCACTCACAGTGAACAGAGCAGAGTATATTTAAGGCATCGAACTTTGGTCCAGAAGACATGACATAGATACAGTGTTGAAGCACGAACACAGAGCTTGATGGTTCCAGGCTCAATCTCCACCCTTTTGTTTACTTTCATCTCTGCTGTGCTCCAGAAAATTTCCTTTTTCTATAGCCTCCACCCCTCCCATATTCCCGCTGTATATTTGAAACCTACTCCAATGCTGACGACTCTCCCTGTCTGTAAGTTGCTCTAGTGTTGATAACATGCACAATTTCAATAATCTCATCCTGCACTTAGTACAATAATCCATATTTCTGTAGTCTTGCAGAATACTTACAGTGCCCCCGTCTGGGTAAACTCCTCCAACGTGGATCAAAGTACCCACCTGTGTACCTTCCTCAAGCCCCAGGAGAACATGATATCACTGGAACAGTCTACCGGCCCTATAAGACTTCTGTCTCCTGGGCTACAGCACCACACGACTTCAGTAACCTTCTCCCATTCGAACCGAGCTCCTTATCAGTATAAACACCTCCAGACCATTTTCACAGCACAACAGCGCTCCACATCTCTGTTTGCTCGTCCACTCCCTACAGTCCTCCCAGCACCTCAAACATTGTCTCTTTGTGTAATTCTGCAATTTGGGGCAGCACGGTGGCTCAGTGATGAGCAATGGTACCTCTCAGCGCCAAGGACCCTGGTTCGATTCCAGTGTTGGGTAACTGTCTGTGTGGAGTTTGCATATTCTCCCCGTGTCTGCGTGGGTTGCCTCTGACAGTCCAACGATGTGCAGGTGAGGTGAATCGGCCATTCTAAATTGTCCGTAGTGTTAGGTGCATTGTCAGAGAGAAGTGGGTCTGGGTGGGTTACTCTTTGGAGGGTCGGTGTGGACTTGTTAGGCCGAAGTACCTGTTCCCATGCTGTAAGGAATCTAATCTAATCTCTCCCTCTGCATTCCATATTACTCTATCCATAAACAGTCCCAAACCCTTCAAACCTTCGAGTCTCTGTGAACTTCCACAGCTCCAACATCCCTCCTTAACTGTGTAACCATTTCCAGTCCTGAAACACTCTGAAAATGTGGACATCCTACAATCCTCCCTATCTGCGTAATCCTCTCAGGTCCCTGCAAAACCCCCGATCTGTGGAACCAAATCCAATGCTTGTGACTCTCCCGATCAGTTTCTACAAGACTTACTATCTATATAACATTCTCTCGTTACTATCACCAGTCCTGTCAATGTAAGCTCCTCCAGTCTCCCCAGCAGTCTAATCATCGCCATAACCTTCTCCAGCTCTTACACCCCTATCTGTGTAAACGTTGCACTCCCCTACAAACATCCCCAAAGCAGAAACCTTCCCCAGTGTCTGCAATGCTCCCTATCTGTGTTAGAGTCTCCAGGCTCTATTGCTGTTCCTGTCTCTGTAAGTTCTGACAGATTGTCCAGCTTTCCGGTCCATATAATGTCCAGAACCTCAGCATTCGACATCAGCAAATGTCCTCATTAACTACAGCCTTCCATATCTCTGTTCGTTCCTCAATTCTATACAGCTTCATAATCTCTAAAAGCACCATTACATAACATATTCCCTGTCTACGTAAACTACCCCAATCCTATAGTGAGAAGCGTCTATGTCCATTGGATCACCTGTGGTCCCTTCGGAGCTCCCTGCTTCTTCTCTGATTCCATTGAATACAGCTCGCCTCATGTTATAACTCCTTTAACTCATATATTACTCCCTATCTCTGTGATATTCTTCAGTTGTTGCAATTATGATTCTTTATCTCCAGAACTTCCAACTCCCCTGATCGATGTAAGGTTATTGATCCCTTGCAGCATGTTTAACACCCGTAGCAGCCTCCAACTCCTCAATTCATCATGTTGCTGTAACCTTCTCAAATACCACAGCTCACTGCCTTTTTATATCTTCCAGAATATGCAATCCTGTTGACTTCTGCTACCTCCTCCAGAACAGCACGCCACATCTCTGTGTAACTAATGGGAATAATGTATCTTGTCTTCACAGCGCTCACTCGCTCTCTGAACTCCTGCAATCCTATAATCCTCAGCGTCTCTGGCCCTCCAATCGCTACAATTCTCCGTGACTGCGTGAACTGATCCAGCCCCTTCACCCCTCCCTATCTCACTCACTCCTGCAGCTCCAACTATTGTCCATGTCAGTGTAATTCCAGGCACCAACAATCCTCCCGGTCTCTATAAACTCCCGAAACTCCAAGTACAACCCCAATCTGTGTAATCTCTAGTCCGTCTAAGCCTTCCGTTCTCTATAAACTCCTGTAGCTCCAAATATCACCCAAACTGTCTAATCTCCAGTGCTTACAACCTTCCCTTTCTCTAAAGACTTCTTTAGCTCAAACTACCACCAATATCTGTGTAATCTCCAGTCCTGACAACCCTCCCAGTCTCTGTATCTCCTGAAGCTCCAACGACCACCATTGTCTGAGTAATCTCTAGTCCCTCTATTCATCCTGATCTCTGTAACTCCTTCAGGACTGATAACCCTGTAACTCTCCTTGATATCTTTCAACCTGATAACCTATCTGACCTCTAACCACCTACAGTGATCGCAAACCACCTGAACTCTGTAACATTCTCCAGTCTCTACAACCCAGCTTTTCTATGTTTGCTTCTCTGGAGTCTGTATTCCCTTTATCTCCGGTTACATGTCCTTGTTCAAGGAAACACCAAATCTGTAAGAACACAAGAACCTTCTGTGTATCAATAAATTTGCCTCATTTTCTAAATTTTAACGACTGCAAGTTCAACCTCTCCATCTCTTCTCATCAATATCGCTCCATTTTGAAGAACAGCCTGGTGAAGCTTCTCTAGACTGCCTCCAATTCAAAGTCATTTTCCCTCCATATAGGGGACCAAACATCGTTACAGTATTCCCAACGTGGGGCGAATGGAGCTCTCTATAGTTGTTACAAGCATTCCCTATTTTTATTCTTCATTCCCTTTGGAATCAATGCGAGCATTCCATTTGCCTTCTCTATGTCTTGCTGGCCCTGTATGCCAACTTTCTGAGATTCATACACAGTGATTCCCAAGTTACTCTGTGATGTAGCTTTCTGCAATTGATCTGAAACCAAGGGGTGACAGCAATAATCAGGCAAATGCTGGAGTTTATGGGAAACCTTATGCCAGAAATGAGAACTACACACTTAGAAACCTAGGAAAAAAAGCGCAGTCCTTAAGACCATCATGTACAGGTGCAGAATAAG
>NW_025214570.1:18681-25694 GCF_004010195.1 Chiloscyllium plagiosum | reverse complement strand
TGGAAGAAGTATGTGTATCATATTGAGTTGAGTGTAGTTTCTGTTATTACAGGAGAACACAGATGCTTTCTCTGTTGCTGATCTGGGTGATCTTGTACATCAGCATCTCCGATGGCAGAGGGCTCTGCCCCGAGTGAAACCTTTCTACGCTGTGAAATGTAACAACAGCAAACCAGTGGCTCAGATTCTTGCTCAAATGGGACTCGGCTTTGACTGTGCCAGTAAGGTAGGACTGGGTAAAAAGCTTAGAAAATTACAGAAATGTATGTCTGATAACTACATTATTTTCACATAGTATAATATTTCCCATACTATATAAGTGACATTGACAAAATTATGTCTGTATTTACTTAAGATGATTTTGTCGCTTTCACACCTCCACTTGTCAAACCTAGTTTCGTCTCAAGGAGTGATTTCCTTTATGCTCTTCTTATGAGAGGTTACTGTTCACAAATTCAATCATATATTCAGAGTTTGAACAGTTCATGTATTCTACACTTGCTAGCTGTGTCCTGTAAACAGAAGTTAAAGTAATTCTCCTCACTTTCAAACCCTCTTATGGCCTTGCTGTACCTCATCTGTATGATCTCTAACTGTACAACCCCACAAGCACAGAATACGGTTGATTATAACTCACAGCCTGGTTCCTTCCTGTCTCTGTTGCAATACTGGGGGATATCCCTTTCTTCTGGATTTCTTTCCTAACTTATGAGCCTCACAAGCACCCTCCCTACTTTTAAGCATCTTCCCTTTTGAAATAATGTTCAACGGCCTGAATTGTTCTTTCACTTCCATCTGACGGGACACCATTTTCTTCAGGTTCAGTGTGATATTTTCTTGTTACATATTGTTGTCAGTATTGTATTATATGAAGAAACCTATAGATGAATATTTCCCATTGAGTGAACAATTTGCTCTGCTTATAAAATGAACCAACAGGATGATTGGAAGTGCCAAAAAAGCAATGGGGTCAAGTTATTCCATTATAATTCCATTTCAAATCAAGGGAATGGGCCACAGCCTAAATTTTATCTGTCCAAAAAAAAGGAAGGAAGAGTGCGTGGTTGAGGGTGGGAGGGGGAAAAGGCAGTTTTGTCATGGTACTGAATTTCAGCAGGTTTCTCTTTGGCACTTAGGACTTTTAGGCTTTGGGAAAGGGCACAATACTGTAATAGTTTGAATGAGATCAGCCAGGTGCACCTCATAAAATATGAGTTCTCTATTGCGGCTGTTAACCTGGTCCAATTAGGGAGCCCTGGCTAACAGATATAAACAGGAATGTCAGGCATTCCGTTCACTCTAGGATCCGGCTCTGTGCTAGCTAGATCGGTGTCAAGTACTTTGCATGTTTAAATAAAGCGTGACTTGGTGACGGGATATCAGTCTCTGGGGAGTTATTTCACTGGTGATGAGAGGACAAACATGCCCCTGAAGAAATTTGCATGCAACAGTCATCTTTGAGTTGGGGTAAGAATTTCTGGCATCACGCTGCAAATAAGGAAGCTTCACCCATTCAATCCTGCTCTTGAAGACTGAGCCCAGTATATGGAAAATATATGGGTTTTTTTCCAGGCAAATCACATTGGGGAGATGAAAAGCAACAAGTAATTCTCCTGACAGCTTGTAGACCTGCTATTTTTCAATTATTGAGGGGTCTAATGTTTCCTGAGGCACCAGATAAGAAAATCTTTCAAGAGTTGGTGGATATGGTTAAGAAATACTGTGGCCCAAAGCCACCACTAATTCTGACACACTATTGGTTTTACTCAGCAGTTCGAGAACTGGGGAAATCAGTTTGCAACTTTTGACGAGGTAAAGATGCTGAGCAGAAGCACATACCTTTGATTTAACCATGTTGAGATGCTGAGAGACTGTTTAGTTTGTGTGATTAATGATGTAACCACTTACAAGCTGAAGCCCAACTGGACTTTAAGTGGGCATTACAATTGGCATTGTCAAAAGATAATGCAGCAGGTGGAGCAGGGTATTCTGATGCAAGTGGACACCTTCCTCAGGTCAACTTGAGGGACACCATGTGGCTGAAGGCAATTGCGCAGCCTTACTCAGGACATATCCTGTATAGAGGCACTCTAGGTCAGCCCACGGCAAAACTCCAAAACAAAGCCAAGCCTCGGCCAAACAGTCAACATTTTCTTCAGGACCAGGCTGGCAGGCCATTGTAATTGCTGCTGGTATGCAGATGTGAGACAGCAAAAGAGTCCCACTCAGCCTGAATTGAGTAAGAGATCTCATAGGGTGATATCCAGGAGAGTGTATATCCTGAAAGTCCACCTCCAGCTGGTCTAAACAGTTAAATTGCTTCACAACATTCAAATCAGAGCCAATGAAAATAAACATCTGGTCAAATGGTTACCCGCTTCAAATGAAAGTCAATATCAGTGCTGCCATTTCAGTGATCACTGAAGAAGTCTTTAACAAAATTTGGTCTGGACTCCAACCCTTAACTTTGTGTAAGACCTCGGGCAGGCTGAGAACCTACACCGGGGAACTCTGACACATTAATGGTACAACTCTGGTTTTGGTCTCTTATGAAAAGCAGCTGGTTCAATTACCACAGATTGTAGTCAAAGGCTCAGCACAAGCTTCATGGGGCAGAATTGATTGAGAAAAATTCAACTTGGTTGGCTCAACATTATTCGATTAGAAAATGGCTGCCTGTGTAAAGTCCCAATTAAATAGCAGGAGGCTTTTCAGGAAGGTCGAGGGACTATGAAAGGGGCCAAGGCCACCGAACGTGCTGACTATGATTCTGCAAGGCCCACACAGTGCCATTTGGCTTATGTGCAAAAGTAGAGGCAGAACTCAGAAGGCTGGAAAGCGAAGGAGTCATCAAACCAGTATAGTTTGCAGAATGGACAGCATTGTCTTACCGATTGTGAGGCCTGATGAGTTGGTTTGCTCTTGTGTAGGGATTTCAAACAAATGGTAAACTGTTTTTCACAATCCCTCAAGTAGAAAATTTGTATACAAAACTGGCTGGGAGCCTGTTGTTCACAAACACAGACGGGAGCCTTGTGCACCTGGAATTGCAGTTTGATGAGGAGTCCCAAGAGTATGTTACAATTAATACTCATAAGGGATTTTACCAATATGCAAGAGACTACCTTTTGGGGTATCATCAGCCTGTGCCATTTTCCAGGGGATGATGGTGAATATTTTACAATGTCAATCCCAGGTAGCTATTCTTCTGGATGATGTGCTAAGAACTGGGAAGCCCAAGAGTACTTGGAGAAGTTGGTGCTTAAATGTTTCTCCCAATTGGGTATATGCCTTAGAAGGGAAAAATGTGTGTTCCAGACCCCGAAATGACCTACTTGGGCTACACAGTCTAACACATTGGGTTACACCCACTGGAAGATAAAGAGAAGATGATCAAAGATGTCCCGGCTCCTCCGTCCGTATTGGAGCTTAGGTCTTTCCTTGGGTTGGTGAATTATTACAGAAAATTGACACGTAACCTGGCTTCCACCCTGGCATCCTGAAATCTGTGACTGTAAAAAAGTCATTCTTAGAAATGTTAGTGTTGGCTCACTGGTGGACCAGTGGACAGGAATGCCTGATAGCATACGCTCCCCAGACGTTGGATAATGCTGAATGAAAATATGCCCAGATCGAGAAGGAAAGTTTGGCAGTTATCTTTGGTGTGAGAAAGTTCCTGCGATACCTTTTAAGGATGTAAATTTGTAATAGTGACGGACCACAAACCCCTGCTTGGGCTCTTTAAAAGGACAGGGCCATGCCGCCCATAGCTTCAGGTCAAATCCAGTGGGAAGCTCCTATTCTGAGTGTTTACAATTACAAATTGGAACACCGTCCAGGTGGCCAGATGGTCAAGTGGTGAATGTCTTGAGCTGTTTTCCACTGGCAGATACGCCACTGCTGGTGACACCACTGGAAGAGTCCAGTCTGGTCTTAAACTTTCTGGACTCCTTTCCGGTCACTGCTGATAATATCAGATTGTGGACACAAAAGGTCCCATCCTGGCCAAACTAAAATAGCTGGTGTTGATGGGGGAAACAGAAGTTGCCATCGCAACTAGAACTGAAATCTTTCTGGATGTGGCGAGACGAGATCACCATAGAGGACTGCATATAATTAGGAGCAAGAATAATTGTCCCAAGCAAAGAACACCACCAGGTACTGGCTGAACTCCATCAGGGTCATTGAGGTGTTTCCAAAATGAAGATGTTCTTGAGAGGTTATGCCTAGTGGTGACGATTGGGTGCGGACACAGCTGCAAGGGTGGGGTAGGGCAGTGCCAAGAGTGCAACATGGTCAAAAATCACTGCCAGCAGGCCCCTCATATTTGTTGTAATGGCCAGGTAAACCTTGGATTCCATTACATGTCAACTTTGACAGTCCTTCCATGAGCTTAATGTTCTTAGTCACTATGAACATCTTTTGTAATAGACAAACTTCCAGATGTATTGGTCACAGACATTATTTATCAGCAAGGAATTCAATGATTTTCTAAAGGCATTCACTATCAGCTTTGTACCGTAACATTCATTGTCCAAGGGTCTGGCAGAAAGAGAGGACCAAACTTTTGAGAGGATTAAAGAAGCCAAACTGTGCTGGTTTCTATTGGGGATACATGTCATTCAACTACAGGGATAGTTCCAGAAGAGTTACTAATAGGGAGAAGACTCCGCACCAGGTCAAACCTGATCTTCCTGGACCTGTGTGGGTGGTGGTGGACAGTGACACACCATCAGGAATGCCAGTGCTGGACACAAGACCTATCTATGTGAGGGAGGCAGTTTTCTTCAGGGGATAAAATTTGGTATAGAAACCATGGGAATAGCCCTGCATGGATAAGAGGCAAGATCAATGCAAGCTTAAGTTCTGGAAAGTGAGGCAGGCCTGAACAAGAAAGAGGACAACATGAAAGCATTAACCTCACAAACAGGGCACAAGCAAAACACACCTGCTCCTCTGAACACCTGGCAAGACTGACAGAACCCATGGGTTCTTCCTGTCTGCCAAGCAATGAAGAAACCTCCGAGGACGAGAGGGACATGGCAGAAGTTGCAATATTGACACTGTTATTGCCTGAAGATGATGATATTTGGCTGAGACTCTCTGGGTGCAAGAGGTGGGCTCAGGTCTGGTACATGCCCTAGTATCTAAGGCAGAGTGAGGGGCATCAGATTGGTGTGAAAATGCCCCATGGGATGTTACTAGAAAAAGAATGAACCTATGTCACAGAATGTAGACCAAGGGCGCTTATTGTGATTGGAATAAGGTCAATCAGGTGGCCCTCATAGATTATGAGTTACCTGATTGGGGCAGTCAACCTGGTTCAATAACGGAGTCCTGGCTGACAGACATAAACAAGATTGACAGGATTTCTGCTCAACCCTAGGAGCTAGCTCTGTGCTAGCTAGGTCAGTGTCAGGTACTATGCATGTGTAATCAAAGGGTGACCTGGTGACAGGATACCAGCCTCTGTGGAATTATTTCAAGTACAATTGTGAACGGTGGCTGCACAGTGGGTTGGGGGAAGGGAATACATTAAAACATGGCTGGATAGAGTGTAACGTGGGACTTGGATGTCATCCATAGTCAGGAACACCCTGGTTTCAGTGGGAGAAGCAGTGTATGACTGCACCTAGTGTGGTTACCTCATATGTCAGTGCCTGGGTGTGTAAGATAGGCAGGTGTAGGGGCATATGAAAGTTGGAGTGGAGGTTTACGGCAAAGTAAAGTCTGCGGGTCTTCAGGATGAGCTACTAGAAAGGGGATGTGCATATTTTGCAGCTCACCAACATATTTAGGCTGAGGCAAAGGAACACTCCATGTCACCTCACATTGTGCTGGCAACTGACAGTGCTTAATGGGGAAGAAAATAGCTGTGAACCCACCTGGATTTGACTCACCTGTGAGGGAAGGTCTGTTGCAACCACCAATCATAGGGCTTTGAAAGGGAGAGAACATTGCTTATGGATCCTCACAATGTACAACACACAAGCATGGAGGCTGCCTACTTCTTGGACATCCCTCAGCATTGATTCATTGATGGGTACACCTTTATGCACAGAAGGACCGTTTGGGATGTTGTGTGAGGAGGGTCAAAGGTCTCATTGTGACACGAAGCCATGCCTACACATTGTACCCTCCCTACATCCAGTTGATGTAGTAGACTCTCAGCACACACCTACATCTAGAGCTCCACTTTCTGTAGAGCTGTCGCTGTGACGTGTTCACCAGATTATGCTCCCACACTTTCTCTGACTATGATTTCCCCTATGAATTCCCTCAGAGGAGAGCTTCTTCTGAGCCTTAGATACTTCCATTCTCAGAGCTCCAGGATGGCAATTTCAGAGGATCTGGCTGTTTCTCTGCAGAGCTCATGGGAAGATTAGCAGAGACTACACTTGTAGAACAAGAGAAAGATGGTACCGTGGCCTGTGGTTTGAAGTGATGTGCAGTGAATGAGACTGACAGCATTGTTACTGTAAGAATGGCAAAGGAATGAAGAGTGATACTTACTCATTTGGTAGGACATGGCCATCACAATGACATAGGAATGGTCCCAATCATCTGCAAGGACTCGTATACGGTGAGGATCTGGATGTGGACAACAACATGGGTTTATGCTGTTCAGCTGTGGGCTGTATTCTGTATCAGTAGAAAGAGGAGGAATGAGTGAGATGGTTGACTGTCCTGGTGCATATGGGCCAATGGTGATGAGGTATGGCCTAGTGGTATTGTTGTTGGACCGATAATCCAGAGATCCAGCCATTGTTCCGGGGACCCAGGTTCGAATCTCACCCGAGCAGATGGTGGAATTAGAATTCAATGAAAATCTGGAATTAAGAGTCTAATGATGACCATGAATTGTTGGGAAATTGTTGGGAAAAACCCACCTGGCACACTAATGTATTTCAGGGAAGGAAGCTGCCAACCGTACCTGGTCTGGCCTACGTATGACTCCAGACCCACAGCAATGTGATTCACTCTTAACTGCCCTCTGGGCAATTAGGCCTAGG
>NW_025214570.1:14670-18178 GCF_004010195.1 Chiloscyllium plagiosum | reverse complement strand
TGCTCATCCAGGTGCACAGTGGCTTTTTAAGTATGGCACAGATGTAAGAGGTGCCAGTCTTTTGGTAGAAAAACACAGACAGGTAAGTTGAACAGAAATTGTGTATAAGAAACATTATAAGGTAATTAATATGGTGAGTTTAATAAAAAAACACTGGCAGAGCCTCATAGTGAAAAATCCCCCAAAAGTTCAGCACAACTCAGACTTAGTTAAAAAGTCATGAGAGTCATGAACTTAAAATAGAGGACTTGAAAATCATGAATTTTCTTTTATTCATTCATGTGATTGGCCATCAATGGCTGGACCAGTGTTTGTTGTCCTTCTCTAATTACCCAGGAGAAAGTGGTGGTGAGCTGCCATTTTGATCTGCTGCAGTTCTAGCGGTAAAAATGCACACAGTGCTATGAAGAAAATTCCAGGGCGCTAACCCAGAAGTATTGAGGAATAACAAGATAATTTCACATTAGGTGGTGCATACCTTGAAAGCCAACTTGCAGGTGCTGGTATGTCCTTCCAAGGATAGGGATTAGGAGGTTTAGAAGATGCTGCCAGAAGTTGTATTACTGCAGTACATCTTGTAGATGATACAGCTGCCACTCTGTGTTAGAGGTGAAGAGACTGAATGTAATGGAATGGGGGCCAGACATGTGGGCTGCTTTATCTGGGATGGAGATGAGTTTCTTGAGATGATGGAGGAACATTGCAGGTAAGTGGAAAGTATTCCATCACACACCTGACTCCAGAGTTTTAGATGGTGGATAGGCAGTGTGGAAACAGGAGGTGAGTTGTTCACCACAAAATTCCTAGCCTTTGACTGATTCTTTGCAGCCACAGTATGAACATAACTGGTACATATAAAGTTAGAAATCACAAGACACCAGGTTACAGCCCAACAGGTTTATTTGAAATCACAAGCTTTTGGAGTGCTGCTCTTTTATCAAATGAACTTCACACTGTGAAGGAGCAATGCTCCAAAACCTTGCGATTTCAACTAAACCTATTGGGTTATAACCTGTGTTGTGTAACATTCTGACTTTGTCCATCTCAGTCCAACACCGGCACCTCCACAGCAGGCCCATATAAATATAGTAAGCTTCTGGTCAATGGCAACACTTCCAGGATGATGATTATCGGTGATTCAGTGATTGTAATGTCGTTGAATGTCAAGGGGTGATCACTTAAACTCATTATTTGAGATTTTTATGACCTGGCACGAGTACTACTCACTATTTTATCATCGTAAGTCTGGATATTGTCTAGGTCTTGTTGGCTATAGATAAGGGGTCCTTCAGTATGTGTGGAGTCTGAACTTCAGCCCTCACCCTATGCCGTCATCCTCTATGTGCCATGTCCAGGTTAAGTGTACTTGGTGGATTGGCAATATGCTGGGGGGAAGAGTGTGCTGCTAATCGCGCCCCACTATTGCATGATCTACCACAAATATATACGTGACCAATTGAATAACTAAGATGTTGTTTGCTGACGAGGATAAAGCGACTCACATCAGGCTTTATCAATAAAGAAGAAAATAAATCTTATTCTTTAACAAGTAGAAAAATGAATTGTTAATTATTAATATGCAGACTTATATCCCCTTTAAATCCATTATGCATTAATTCACTTGCAAACATCACAGACAGCATAGACAGTTCTGCAGAAATATGGGTATAAAGTATAACCAAACAGAAACAAATTCTGTGGATGAAGAGGTTAAACCAGAAGGATGTGATGAGGTGACTGTCCCACAGTTCATTTGTTTTTTGCAATGATATCATGTTGTTGGTGATTGCAAATGCTCCAAACTTTAGTAGTTAGTCAAATCTCGGTCTTTGCTGGAGCCTGAAGTTTTTATGTCAGCGTTGCCGAGTGTTATGAGTCAGTGCAGATCAAAAATGTATAAATAATGAAAAATGACATTTCAATCAGAGGTAATTTTTTGAAATTTTTGCCTGAGCTGAGTGTGTATTGTATACTGAGTACCTGTACATATTGGATAAGGACAACAGCCAGTGTGCTTAGCAGAGAGAAGAAACTGCAAATTCTATGTAAACTACAGAAGCAGTTTGTGGAAGGGGGATGTCCACTGGTTGAAGAGATGCATCCTGTGGACTAAAGACTCCATCAGAAAAGTGATTGTGACAATATGAGGTGTCACAACTCAATTTATTCTGGGTAATCCAAGATGGAGGACGGGAAAAATTTCTGGCTGTAAGAGCTGCTCCTTTTTTTGAGGTATTTTAGGTGCTGGAGGTGATTTCCTCGAATTCCAGGAGCAGCAATTACTGTTTTATATGCTGTTGCATTGTTTTGGAACTTTGGAAAAAAAAGACAAAACAACAGCAGTCTTAAAAGGGAGAAGAACAGACAAAGGAAGCACATGGTGAGGACAGTGCAGGAGAGAGAGAGAGAGAGAGAGAACCTGCACAGTTACTGCCTTTGCTATTTTTGAATTAATGTGTCGCTGGACATTGGAGTGCAACTGGCAAAATTAACAAACAGTGAATTTCACAACTGATCTTGGAGGAACCGGTTTGGTCGAAGTTCACAACACAGAATCAGATAAGTTAATTATTGTTTTAAGTCTGTCCAAGAGAAAGGCTGTATTAGTGAGTGGGTTCTTTCTTGATTATATGTTTGTGGAGATAATTCTCTTGATTAAACTTAAAATATAAGCCATAGCTCTTAATTTAACCTGGTGCAGTGTTTTGTAGAGGAATAAGACGGTGTTATTTTCTGGGTCTGTAGATTGTGAAGGAGCAAAAATGGCCTTTGCAGTGATATGTACTTCTTGTCAGATGTGGGAGTTTAAAGAGAGTTTAAGGGTTACTGCGGATTATATCTGCCATAAATGCTGTTGGATGCAAATCTTATCAGATCGACTGGATCGGTTGGTGAGGCAGATAGAAGCGATGAGGAATTTGCAACAGCAACAGTATGTGATGGATGGTAGTTATAGGAAGGGGGGCGAGTCTCAGATACAGTCACATAGATGAGTTAACTCCAGGAAGGGTAAGAGAGGTCAGCACCTAGGGCAGGAGTCTTTTGTGGATATACCCATTTCAAACAGGTATGCTGTTTTGGAAAATGTAGGGGGTGATGAATTTTCAGGGGAACGTAGCATGAACAGCCAAGTTTCTGGTATTGAGACTGACTCTAATGCAACGAGGGGGACGTCAGCTTCCAAAAGATCAACTGTGTTAGGGGATTCTGTAGTCTGAGGTACAGACAGACATTTCTGTGGCCAGCAGAGAAAAAGCAGAATGGAGTGTTGTTTCCCTGGTGCCAGGATCAAGGATGTCTCAGAGAGGGTGCAGAATGTTCTCACGTGGGAGAGGGGCCAGCAAGAGGTCATTGTCCACATTGGAACCAACGATATAGGAAGGGAAAAGGTTGAAATTCTGAAGGGAGATTACAGAGAGTTAGGCAGAAATTTAAAAAGGAGGTCCTCAAGGGTAGTAATATCTGGATTACTCCCAGTGCTACGAGCTAGTGAGGGCAGGAATAGAAG
>NW_025214570.1:0-2488 GCF_004010195.1 Chiloscyllium plagiosum | reverse complement strand
CACCATTTGCCCCTCCTCCTAATCCCTCCCCTTCCCTCTCCCCCACCTCCTGACTCCCATTCACCCACCCCCACCTCCTTTTCATCTCCACTACCCAATCAGTTCTGAAGAAGGAGCTCTGGTACCAAACCTGCTGTGTTTTTCCAGCAATTTCAGTTATTGTTTCTGATAGAAGTATGGATACGGCATTGTTTTCCCCTTCCCTCTCCCCCACCTCCTGACTCCCATTCACCCACCCCCACCTCCTTTTCATCTCCACTACCCAATCAGTTCTGAAGAAGGAGCTCTGGTACCAAACCTGCTGTGTTTTTCCAGCAATTTCAGTTATTGTTTCTGATAGAAGTATGGATACTGGCATTGTTTCATTTAAAAATTACAATAATTGAACAGGGTAGTGTACAAAGGGGTTGTTGATAGTAAGCCAGGGAAGAAGAGTCATAGAGTCATGTAGCATGGAATAGGCCCTTCAATCCAATTCGTCCATGCTGACCCGATTTCCCAAACTAAACTAGTCTCATTTTCCTATGTTTGGCTCATTTCCCTCTCAACCTTTCCTATTCATGTATTTGTCCAAATGTCTTTTAAATGTCGCAACTATACCTGCACCTACCACTTCCTCTGGCAGATAATTCCATAAACGATTAACCCTTTGTATGAAAACGTTTCCCATCAGGTTCCTTTTAAATTTTTCCCCCACACCTTAAAAAATGCCCTCTAGTTTTGAATTCCCCTTTCCTAGGGAAAATACCTTTGATATTCCCCTTATCTATGCTCTTCATTATTTTATTACACTCTATAAAGTCACCCCTCAACCTCCTATGCAAAAGAATTTGGTTTGTAGACTGTTAGACCTTCCAAGCAAATTTCAGTTTTAATGGAAATCACAGTTTGCAAGTCTTTGGAAAGTTGATCATAGTTCAGCTTCTTAAGCTTTGCAAGGTAATCAAAATACTGTGGTGTGGAAACTTTGTCAGTTCCCAATTACTTTAACTAAAACAGGAAAAGAGAGATAGCAACTTTATGCCAGCTTTGGCAGTTTCCTTCCTTCTGTCTTCTTAGGTTTCTGAAAACAAGATGAGAAAGGCAGCCGTTGGGACAAAGCCTCACAGAATCTTCCAAAACTAGGTTTTTCAGAAATTAAGAACAATAAACCCCTCCTCTCTTCCTAAAAGCTTTGGCAGTTTTTCCACAGTCTGTTTAATTTCTGTATTTAGCAGATGGGTCACAACACACATAGAACTATTGACCTCATTTTCCAAGAAACTACATAAGTACCATTCTCCCATGACACAATATCGGTTTAATCCAGAAGGTGTCCAAAGAGTTCAATATCTTTCAATTTTTCCTGTAATCAGTAAATACAGAAATGTAGTTCTAACAATACCGAGAATTTAAACCAGTTTCATTAGACTTTAATGCTACAAATCATTCATTTTGAAATAAACATTCATATTACATAAAATATTAAAATCATATTGAATGTTTTATCAAGAGCAAATATGGAGGAAATGCAAATATAATGATAAAATAGATTGGTCCACAATATGATTACTATGGAACGTTTTATATATTTAATGTAAACATATTGTAACTGTTAAAGCGCAATTCAAACAAGCAGAATAGCTGCATTGATAAAGGTAAATTGCAAAAAAATGTCTCTTAAATATATCTTCTCATTTCTTTCTGCTGGGAGGTGTTTAAAGATTTTGAGATTTGCTTTAACTTGAATTGAAAAATCTAAATCAATTACAATTATAGACTGAGTCTGGCAGAGCCAATGTAAAGGGTTACTAGTCCTGATTAATTATAAGACCCATTCCAGGTATAAATACGTTTTCACAAGCTTTACAGAATTTATTAAGGTAATCATGAATAGTGCAAAAGAAATAATACTTCAATCACATTAGTGGTTTTCAGTCAATCCAATTCTAATTACCAGTTCATGACACTAATATACTGGACACAGATCTCTTGTTATGTTCTGTTGGCTGAAGTTCCCTTTATGGTTTCAGCCTTCCTTCCTGTGTGTCAATTTTGCTGAGAATCACCACTACTTAACATGTGCAAGCCACCAACAGCCCCTGCCCCTGCATGATCAGAGACATCCTGAACTCTAATTGGCTGATATGTGCATGAGCAGTGCATGAATAGTTCATGGTCAATCTTGGATTGTCTAAGTAGTGCCTGCCCAATTCCTGATTGATTTCTTTAAAAGTAATAGTTATCTTCGTTTGTCATTTTTTACTGTTGCGTGATTCATTCTTTGATATGCCAATCAGTTTGCAAAAGTCCAGAGAGGTCTTCTGACCTTAAGAACTTTGAGGTGAAACCCGGTGCAATGTGGAGTCACAGCTCAGTATGGTCAAGAGGCAAGGTGCGGGCACGGACTCGGTTGGGTGGATTGTTCTTCGGAACTTTTTAGATTAGATTAGATTACTTACAGTGTGGAAACAGGCCCTTCGGCCCAACAAGTCCACACCGTCCCGCC
>NW_025214569.1:44822-46114 GCF_004010195.1 Chiloscyllium plagiosum | reverse complement strand
ACTGAGGGATTGAGTTCACAGTCGGGTCAGGGGGTGTCACTGAGGGGGTGAGTTCAGGGTCAGTTTGGGGGCTTCACTGAGGGATTGAGTTCACGGTAGGGTTGTTGGTGTAAGTGAGGGAGTGAGTTCACGGTCACGTCGGGGGTCACTGACGGAGTGAACTCACGGTTGGGGGTCACTGAGGAAGTGAGGTCACGGTCGGGGGGTGTCACCCAGGGGAGTGAGGCCACAGTCGGGTCAGGAGGGTCACTGAGGGAGTGCGTTCACGATCGGGTCAGAGGGAGTCCCTGAGGGTGTGAGTTCACGGTCGGGTCATGGGGGGTCACTGAGTTAGTGAGAGGCCACAGTCGGGTCAGGAGGGTCACTGAGGGAGTGCGTTCACGAGCGGGTCAGAGGGAGTCCCTGAGGGTGTGAGTTCACGGTCGGTCATGCGGGGTCACTGAGTGAGTGAGTTCAGGTTCGAGTTGGGGGGTCACTGAGGGGGTCAGTTCACAGTCAGATCAGGGGAGTTCACTGAGAGAGTGAGTTCACAATCGGGTCAGTGGAGTCATTGAGGAATTGAGTTCAGGTTCGGGTCAGGGGCGGTGACTGAGGGATTGAGTTCACGGTCAGGTCAGTGGTGTCAGTGAGGGAGTGAGTTCACGGTCGGGTCGGGGGTCACGGAGGGAGTGCGTTCATGGTCGGAACTGGGGGGTCACTGAGGGAGTGAGTTCACGGTCGGGTCAGGGGGTGTCACTGAGGGAGTGAGTTCACGGTCGGGTCAGGGGGTCACTGAGGGAGTGAATTCACGGTCGTGGGGTCACTGAGGGAGTGAGTTCATGTTCCAGAGGGTCACTGAGGGAGTGAGTTCACAATCGGGTCAGTGGTGTCATTGAGGAATTGAGTTCAGTTTCGGGTCGGGGCAGTGACTGAGGGATTGAGTATACGGTTGGGTCAGGGGGTCACTGAGGGAGTGAGCTCATGGTCGAGGGGGTCACTGAGGAAGTGAGTTCTCAGTCGGGTCAGGGGGTGTCACTGAAGGGGTGAGCTCACGTTCAGGGGGGTCACTGAGGGATTGAGTTCACAGTCAGGTCACGGGGTGTCACTGAGGGGGTGAGCACACCTTCAGGGGGGTCACTGAGGGATTGAGTTCACAGTCAGGTCACGGGGTGTCACTGAGGGGGTGAGCACACCTTCAGGGGGGTCACTGAGGGATTGAGTTCACAGTCAGGTCACGGGGTGTCACTGAGGGGGTGAGCACACCTTCAGGGGGGTCACTGAGGGATTGAGTTCACAGTCGGCTCAGGGGGTGT
>NW_025214569.1:41856-44771 GCF_004010195.1 Chiloscyllium plagiosum | reverse complement strand
GGATGTCACTGAGGGAGTGAGTTCACAGTCGGGGGTGTCTCTGATGGGGTGAGTTCACGGTCGGGTCAGGAGGGTCACTGAGCAAGTGAGTTCACGGTTGGGTCAGGAGGGGTCACTGAGGGAGTGAGTTCACGGTCGGGTCAGGAGGGGTCACTGAGGGAGTGAGTTCACGGTCGGGTCAATGGGATCACTGAGGGAGTATGTTCACGGTCGGGTCAGGGGGTGTCACTGAGGGAGTGAGTTCACGGTCGGGTCAGGAGGGTCACTGAGGGAGTGAGTTCACGGTCGGGTCAGTGGATGTCACTGAGGGAGTGAGTTCACGGTCGGGTCAGGAGGGGTCACTGAGCAAGTGAGTTCACGGTCGGGTAAGGAGGGGTCACTGAGGGAGTGAGTTCTCAGTCGGGTCAGGGGGGATCACTGAGGGAGTGAGTTCATGGTCAGGTCAGGAGGTGTCACTGAGGGAGTGAGTTCACGGTCGGGTCGAGGGACGTCACTGAGGGAGTGATTTCACAGTCGTGTCAGGGGGGACACAGAGGGAGTGCGTTCACAGTCGGATCAGGGGGATGTCACTGAGGGAGTGACTCCACGGTCAGGTCAGGGGGTGTCACTGAGGGAGTGAGTTCACGGTCGGGTCAGGAGGGGTCACTGAGCAAGTGAGTTCACGGTCGGGTCAGGAGGGGTCACTGAGGGAATGAGTTCACGGTCGGGTCAGAGGGTGCCACTGAGGTAGTGAGTTCATGGTCAGGCTGGGGGTATCACAGAGGGAGTGAGTTCATGGTAGGGTCAAGAGGGTGTCACTGAGGGAGTGAGTACATGGTCGGGTTGGGGGTAACTGAGGGATTGAGTTCACATTCGGGTCAGGAGGGGTCACTTAGTGAGTGAGTTCACGGTTGAGTCAGAGGGGGTCACTGAGTGAGTGAGTGCACGATCGGGTGAGGGGGGTCACTGAGCGAGTGAGTTCACGGTCGGGTCAGAGGCGGTCACTGAGGGAATGTGTTCACACTCGGGTAAGGGGGGTGTATCTGAGGGAGTGAGTTCATGGTAGGGTCAAGAGGGTGTCACTGAGGGAGTGAGTTCACGGTCCGGTCGGGGGAGTCACTGAGGGACTGAGTTCACAGTCGGGTCGGGGGTCACTGAGGGATTGAGTTCATGGTCGGGTCAATAGGGTGTCACTGCGGTAGTGAGTTCATGGTCAGTCTGACGGATGTCACAGAGGGAATGAGTTCACGGTCGGGTCAGGGGTGTCACTGAGGGAGTGAGTTCACAGTCGGGTCAGGGTGTGTCACTGAGGGAGTGAGTTCACGGTCGGGGTTGTCTCTGACGGAGTGCGTTTACGGTAGGGTCGTGGGGTTCACTGAGTAGGTAAGTTCACGGCCAGTTCAGGGGTGTCACTGAGGGAGTAAGTTCACAGTCGGGTCAGGGTGTGTCAATGAGGGAGTGAGTTCACGGTCGGGTCAGGGGGTGTCACTGACGGAGTGAGTTCACGGTCAGATCAGGGGGCGTCACTGAGGGAGTGAGCTCACGTTCGGGTCAGGGGGTGTCACTGAGAGAGTGAGTTCACGATCAGATCAGGGGGGGTCACTGAGGGAGTGAGTTCACATTCGGGTTAGGAGGGGTCACTGAGCGAGTGAGTTCACGGTCGGGTCAGGGAGTCACTGAGGGAGTGAGTTCACGGTCAGATCAGGGCGGTCACTGAGGGAGTGAGCTCACGCTTGGGTGAGCGGGGTCATTGAGAGAGTGAGTTCACGTTCGGGTCAGGGGGTGTCACTGAGGGAGTGAGTTCACGATCAGATCGGTGGGGGTCACTGAGGGAGTGAGATCACGGTCGGATCAGGGGGGTCACTGAGGGAGTGAGTTCACGGTCGGGATGGGGGTGTCACTGAGGGAGTATGTTCACGGTCGGGTCAGGGGATGTCACTGAGGGAGTGAGTTCACAGTCGGGTCAGGGAGGTTACTGAGGGAGTGAGTTCACAGTCGGGTTGGGGGTGTCACTGAGGGAGTAAGTTCACGGTCGGGTCAGGGGATGTCACTGAGGGAGTAAGTTCACGGTCGGGTCAGGGGATGTCACTGAGGGAGTGAGTTCACGGTCGGGTCAGGGGGTGTCACTGAGGGAGTGAGTTCACGGTCGGGTCAGGGGGTGTCACTGAGGGAGTGAGTTCACGATCAGATCGGGGCGGTCACTGAGGGAGTGAGTTCACGGTCAGGTAAGGCAGTGGTGTCTGAGGGAGTGAGTTCACAGTCGGGTCAGGGGTGTCACTGAGGGACTGAGTTCACAGTCGGGTCGGGGGGTCACTGCGGTAGTGAGTTCATGGTCAGTCTGGGGGATGTCTCAGAGGGAATGAGTTCACGGTCGGGTCAGGAGTGTCACTGAGGGAGTGAGTTCACAGTCAGGTCGGGGGGTGTGACTGAGGGATTGAGTTCACGGTCGGGTCAGTGGGGTTCACTGAGGGAGTGAGCTCACTGTCAGGGGAGTCACTGAGGGAGTGAGTTCACGGTCGATCAGTGGGGGTCACTTAGGGAGTGAATTCAAGGTTCGGTCAGGGGGAGTCACTGAGGGAGAGAGTTCACGGTCGGTCAGTGGGGTTCACTGAGGGAGTGAGCTCACTGTCAGGGGAGTCACTGAGGGAGTGAGTTCACGGTCAGGTAAGGCAGTGGTGTCTGAGGGAGTGAGTTCACAGTCGGGTCAGGGGTGTCACTGAGGGACTGAGTTCACAGTCGGGTCGGGGGGTCACTGCGGTAGTGAGTTCATGGTCAGTCTGGGGGATGTCTCAGAGGGAATGAGTTCACGGTCGGGTCAGGAGTGTCACTGAGGGAGTGAGTTCACAGTCAGGTCGGGGGGTGTGACTGAGGGATTGAGTTCACGGTCGGGTCAGTGGGGGTCACTGAGGGAGTGAGCTCACTGTCAGGGGAGTCAC
>NW_025214569.1:40122-41449 GCF_004010195.1 Chiloscyllium plagiosum | reverse complement strand
TGAGTTCACGGTCGGGATGGGGGTGTCACTGAGGGAGTATGTTCACGGTCGGGTCAGGGGATGTCACTGAGAGAGTGAGTTCACAGTCGGGTCATGGGGGTCACTGAGGGAGTGAGTTCACGGTCGGGTCAGGGGGGTCACTGAGGGAGTGAGTTCACGGTCGGGATGGGGGTGCCACTGAGGGAGTATGTTTACGGTCGGGTCAGGGGATGTCACTGAGGGTGTGAGTTCACAGTCGGGTCAGGAGGGTCACTGAGGGAGTGAGTTCACGGTCGGGTCAGTAGGGTCACTGAGCGAGTAAGTTCATGGTCAGGTCAGGGGTGGGTCACTGAGCGAGTGAGTTCACAGTCGGATCAGTGGGGTCACTGAGGGAGTGAGTTCACGGTCGGGTCAGGGGGGTCACTGGGGGATTAAGTTCACGGTCGGGTCAGGGGGGTTCACAGAGGGAGTGAGTTCATGGTCAGTTTGGAGGTTGTCACAGAGGGCGTGAGTTCATGGTCAGGTTGGGGGTCACTGAGGGATTGTGTTCACAGTCGGCTCTGGAGGTGTTACTTAGTGAGTGAATTCACGGTCGGGTCAGGGGGTGTCACTGACGGAATGAGTTCATGGTCATCTGGGGATGTCACAGAGGGGGTGAGTTCATGGTAGGGTCAAGAGGGTGTCACTGAGGGATTGAGTACATGGTCGGGTTGGGGGTCACTGAGGGATTGAGTTCACATTCGGGTCAGGAGGGTTCACTTAGTGAGTGAGTTCACAGTTGAGTCAGAGGGGGTCACTGAGTGAGTGAGTTCACGGTCGGGTGAGAGGGGGTCACTGAGCGGGTGAGTTCACGGTCGGGTCAGGGGTGTCACTGAGGGAATTAGTTCACAGTCGGGTCAGGGGTGTCACTGAGGGAATGAGTTCACGGTTGGATCAGGGGGACACTGAGGGAGTGAGTTCATGGTCAGGTCAGGGAGTGTCACTGACGGAGTGAGTTCACGGTCAGATTGGGAGGGTCACTGAGGGAGTGAGTTCACGGTCGGATCAGGGGGGTCACTGAGGGAGTGAGTTCACGGTCGGGATGGGGGTGTCACTGAGGGAGTATGTTCACGGTCGGGTCAGGGGATGTCACTGAGGGAGTATGTTCACGGTCGGGTCAGGGGATGCCACTGAGGGAGTATGTTCACGGTCGGGTCAGGGGATGCCACTGAGGGAGTATGTTCACGGTCGGGTCAGGGGATGCCACTGAGGGAGTATGTTCACGGTCGGGTCAGGGGATGCCACTGAGGGAGTATGTTCACGGTCGGGTCAGGGGATGTCACTGAGAGAGTGAGTTCACGGTCGGGTC
>NW_025214569.1:38687-39767 GCF_004010195.1 Chiloscyllium plagiosum | reverse complement strand
GGGTGTCACTGAGGGAGTGAGTTCACGGTCAGATCGGTGGTGTCAGTGAGGGAGTGAGTTCACGGTCGGGTCGGGGGTCACTGAGGGGGTGAGTTTAGGGTCAGTTTGGGGGCTTCACTGAGGGATTGAGTTCACGGTAGGTTTGTGGGTGTAAGTGAGGGAGTGAGCTCATGGTCCGGTCGAGGGACATCACTGAGGGAGTGAGTTCACAGTCGGGTCAGGGGGGTCACATAGGGAGCGCGTTCACGGTCGGATCGGGGGGTGTCACTGAGGGAGTGACTCCACGGTCAGGTCAGGAGGTGTCACTGAGGGAGTGAGTTCACGGTCGGGTCAGGAGGGGTCACTGAGGGAGTGAGTTCACGGTCGGGTCAGGGGGTGTCACTGAGGGAGTGAGTTCACGGTCAGATCAGGGGGAGTCCCTGAGGGAGTGAGTTCACAGCCGGGTCGAGGGACATCACTGAGGGAGTGAGTTCACAGTCGGGTCAGGGGGGTCACAGAGGGAGTGCGTTCACGGTCGGATCGGGGGGTGTCACTGTGGGAGTGAATTCACGGTCAGGTTGGGGGGGTTCACTGAGGAAGTGAGTTCACGGTTGGTTCAGCGGGGTCACTGAGATAGTGATTTCACGGTCGGAACTGGGGTGTCACTGAGGGTGTGAGTTCACGGTCGGGTCATGGGGGTCACTGAGGGAGTGAATTCACGGTCGTGAAGTCACTGAGGGAGTGAGTTCACAATCGGGTCGAGGGACGTCACTGAGGGAGTGAGTTCACGGTCGGGTCGAGGGACGTCACTGAGGGAGTGACTTCACGGTCAGGTCAGGGGGAGTCACTGAGGGAGTGAGTTCACGGTTGGGTCGGGTGGTCACTGAGGGGGTGAGTTCATGGTCAGGTCAGCGGGGTCCACTGAGCGAGTGAGTTCACGGTCGGGTCAGGAGGGGTCACCGAGGGAGTGAGATCACGGTCGGGTCAGGGGGGTCACTTAGGGGGTGAGTTCACGGTCAGGTCAGCGGGGTTACTGGGGGATTTGAGTTCACGGTTGGGTCAGTGGGGGTTTCACTGAGGGAGTGAGTTCACGGTCGGGTC
>NW_025214569.1:25869-33348 GCF_004010195.1 Chiloscyllium plagiosum | reverse complement strand
GTCCAGGGGGCTCTCTGAGGGATTGAGTTCACAGTCGGGTCAGGGGTGTCACTGAGGGGGTGAGTTCAGGGTCAGTTTGGTGGCTTCACTGAGGGATTGAGTTCACGGTAGGGTTGGGGGTGTAAGTGAGGGAGTGAGTTCACGGTCGCGTCGGGGGTCACTGACGGAGTGAACTCACGGTTGGGGGTCACTGAGGAAGTGAGGTCACGGTCGGGAGGTGTCACCCAGGGGAGTGAGGCCACGGTCGGTTCAGGAGGGTCACTGAGGGAGTGCATTCACGATCGGGTCAGAGGGAGTCCCTGAGGGTGTGAGTTCACGGTCGGGTCATGGGGGGTCACTGAGGGAGTGAGTTCACGGTCGGGTTCAGGGGTCACTGAGGGAGTGAGTTCACGGTCGGGTCAGAGGGAGTCCCTGAGGGTGTGAGTTCACGGTCGAGTCATTGGGGCGTCACTGAGTAGGTGAGTTCAGGTTCGAGTCGGGGTTCGCTGAGGGGGTCAGTTCACAGTCAGATCAGGGGAGTTCACTGAGAGAGTGAGTTCACAATCGGGTCAGTGGAGTCATTGAGGAATTGAGATCAGGGTCGGGTCAGGGGCGGTGACTGAGGGATTGAGTTCACGGTCAGGTCGGTGGTGTCAGTGAGGGAGTGAGTTCACGGTCGGGTCGTGGGTCACTGAGGGAGTGAACTCATGGTCGGGTCAGGGGGGTTCACGGAGGGAGTGGGTTCACGGTCAGAACTGGGGGGTTACTGAGGGAGTGAGTTCACGTTCGGGTCAGGGGGTGTCACTGAGGGAGTGAGTTCACGGTCAGGTCAGGGGGGTCACTGAGGGAGTGAATTCACGGTCGTGGGGTCACAGAGGGAGTGAGTTCACGGTCAGGTCAGGGGGGGTCACTGAGGGAGTGAATTCACTGTCGTGGGGTCACTGAGGGAGTGAGTTCACAATCAGGTCAGTGGTGTCATTGAGAATTGAGTTCAGGGTCGGGGCGGTCACTGAGGCATTGAGTATACGGTTGGGTCAGGGGGTCACTGAGGGAGTGAGCTCATGGTCGAGGGGGTCACTGAGGAAGTGAGATCTCAGTCGAATACAGTCAGTGATGGGGACACAATCAGTGATGGGAATACAGTCAGTGATGGGGACACAATCAGTGATGGGAATACAGTCAGTGATGGGGACACAATCAGTGATGGGAATACAGTCAGTGATGGGGACACAATCAGTGATGGGAATACAGTCAGTGATGGGGACACAATCAGTGATGGGAATACAGTCAGTGATGGGGACACAATCAGTGATGGGAATACAGTCAGTGATGGGGACACAATCAGTGATGGGAATACAGTCAGTGATGGGGACACAATCAGTGATGGGAATACAGTCAGTGATGGGGACACAATCAGTGATGGGAATACAGTCAGTGATGGGGACACAATCAGTGATGGGAATACAGTCAGTGATGGGGACACAATCAGTGATGGGAATACAGTCAGTGATGGGGACACAATCAGTGATGGGAATACAGTCAGTGATGGGGACACAATCAGTGATGGGAATACAGTCAGTGATGGGGACACAATCAGTGATGGGAATACAGTCAGTGATGGGGACACAATCAGTGATGGGAATACAGTCAGTGATGGGGACACAATCAGTGATGGGAATACAGTCAGTGATGGGGACACAATCAGTGATGGGAATACAGTCAGTGATGGGGACACAATCAGTGATGGGAATACAGTCAGTGATGGGGACACAATCAGTGATGGGAATACAGTCAGTGATGGGGACACAATCAGTGATGGGAATACAGTCAGTGATGGGGACACAATCAGTGATGGGAATACAGTCAGTGATGGGGACACAATCAGTGATGGGAATACAGTCAGTGATGGGGACACAATCAGTGATGGGAATACAGTCAGTGATGGGGACACAATCAGTGATGGGAATACAGTCAGTGATGGGGACACAATCAGTGATGGGAATACAGTCAGTGATGGGGACACAATCAGTGATGGGAATACAGTCAGTGATGGGGACACAATCAGTGATGGGAATACAGTCAGTGATGGGGACACAATCAGTGATGGGAATACAGTCAGTGATGGGGACACAATCAGTGATGGGAATACAGTCAGTGATGGGGACACAATCAGTGATGGGAATACAGTCAGTGATGGGGACACAATCAGTGATGGGAATACAGTCAGTGATGGGGACACAATCAGTGATGGGAATACAGTCAGTGATGGGGACACAATCAGTGATGGGAATACAGTCAGTGATGGGGACACAATCAGTGATGGGAATACAGTCAGTGATGGGGACACAATCAGTGATGGGAATACAGTCAGTGATGGGGATACAGACAGTGATGGGGACACAGTCAGTGATGGGGAGACAGTCAGTGATGGGGATACAGTCAGTGATGGGGACACAGACAGTGATGGGGTCACAATCAGTGATGGGAATACAGTCAGTGATGGGGACACAATCAGTGATGGGAATACAGTCAGTGATGGGGACAAAAACAGTGATGGGAATACAGTCAGTGATGGGGACACAATCAGTGATGGGAATACAGTCAGTGATGGGGACAAAGACAGTGATAGGGATACAGTCAGTGATGGGGATAAAGTCAGTGATGGGAATACAGTCAGTGATGGGGACAAAGACAGTGATGGGAATACAGTCAGTGATGGGATCACAATCAGTGATGGGAATACAGTCAGTGATGGGGACACAATCAGTGATGGGAATACAGTCAGTGATGGGGACAAAGACAGTGATAGGGTTACAGTCAGTGATGGGGACTCAGTTAGTGATGGGGACACATTCAGTGAAGGGACACAATCAGCGAAGGGAATACAGTCAGTGACGGGGGCACAGTCAGTGATGAGAATACAGTCAGTGATGCGGATAAAGTCAGTGATGGGGGCACAGTCAGTGATGAGATTACAGTCAGTGATGCGGATAAAGTCACTGATTGGGGCACAGTCAGTGATGCGGACACAGTCAGCGATGGGGACACAATCAGTGATGGGAATACAGTCAGTGATGGGGATACAGACAGAGATGGGGACACAGTCAGTGATGGGGATACAGTCAGTGATGGGAATACAGTCAGTGACGGGGGCACAGTCAGTGATGAGAATACAGTCAGTGATGCGGATAAAGTCAGTGATGGGGGCACAGTCAGTGATGAGAATATAGTCAGTGATGCGGATAAAGTCAGTGATTGGGGCACAGTCAGTGATGCGGACACAGTCAGCGATGGGGACACAATCAGTGATGGGAATACAGTCAGTGATGGGGATACAGACAGAGATGGGGACACAGTCAGTGATGGGGATACAGTCAGTGATGGGAATACAGTCATTGATGGGGACAGAGTCAGTGATGGGTACACAATCAGTGATTGGGGCACAGTCAGTGATGGGGTCACACACAGAGATGGGGATACAGTCAGTGATGGGAATACTGTCAGTGATGGGGACACAATCAGTGATGGGAATACAGTCAGTGATGGGGATACAGACAGTGATGGGGACACAGACAGTGATGGGGTCAAAATCAGTGATGGGAATACAGTCAGTGATGGGGACACAATCAGTGATGGGAATACAGTCAGTGATGGAGACAAAGACAGTGATGGGAATACAGTCAGCGATGGGGTCACAATCAGTGATGGGAATACAGTCAGTGATGGGGACACAATCAGTGATGGGAATATAGTCAGTGATGGGGACAAAGACAGTGATGGGGATACAGTCAGTGATGGGGATAAAGTCAGTGATGGGAATACAGTCAGTGATGGGGATAAAGTCAGTGATGGGAATACAGTCAGTGATGCGGATAAAGTCAGTGATGGGGGCACAGTCAGTGATGCGGACACAGTCAGCGATGGGGACACAATCAGTGATGGGAATACAGTCAGTGATGGGGATACAGACAGTGATGGGGACACAGTCAGTGATGGGGATACAGTCAGTGATGGGGCACAGTCCAGTATTGGGAATACAGTCAGTGATGCGGATAAAGTCAGTGATGGGGGCACAGTCAGTGATGCGGACACAGTCAGCGATGGGGACACAATCAGTGATGGGAATACAGTCAGTGATGGGAATACAGTCAGTGATGGGGACAGAGCCAGTGATGGGTACACAATCAGTGATTGGGGCACAGTCAGTGATGGGGTCACACACAGAGATGGGGATACAGTCAGTGATGGGAATACTGTCAGTGATGGGGACACCGTCAGTGATGGGGACACAGTCAGTGATGGGAACACAATCAGTGAGGGGAATACAGTCAGTGATGGGGACACAGTCAGTGATGGGAATACAGTCAGTGATGGGGATACAGTCAGTGATGGGGATACAGTCAGTGATGGGGTTACATTCAGTATGGGGATACAGTCAGTGATGGGGATACAGTCAGTGATGGGGATACAGTCAGTTGATGGGGCACAGTCAGTGATGGGGATACAGTCAGTGATGGGGAACAGTCAGTGATGGTAATGCAATCAGTGATGGGGACACATTCAGTGATGGGGGCACAGTTAGTGATGGGAATAAAGTCAGTAATGGGGATACAGTCAGTGATGGGAATACAGTCAGTGATGGGGTCACAGCCAGTGATGCGAATACAGTCAGTGTTGGGGGTACAGTCAGTGATGGGGTCACAGACAGTGATGGCAATACAGGCAGTGATGGGGATACATTCAGTGATGGGGTCACAGACAGTGATGGCAATACAGTCAGTGAAGAGGACTCAGCCAGTGATTCGGTTACAGTCAGTGATGTGCATACAGTTCATGCTGGGAATACAGTCAGTGATGGGAATACAGTCTGTGTGGTGACATAGACAGTGATGGGGACGCAGTGAGTGATGGGAATACAGTCAGTGATGGGGACACAGTCAGTGATGGGGACACAATCAGTGATGGGTATACTGTCAGTGATGGGGATACACACAGTGATGGGGACACAGTCAGTGATGCGGATACAGTCAGTTATGGGAATACAGTCAGTGATGGGGGCACAGTCAGTGATGGGGTCACAATCAGTGATGGGAATACAGTCAGTGATGGGGACAAAGACAGTGATGGGAATACAGTCAGTGATGGGGACACACATAGTGATGGGAATACAATCAGTGATGGGAATACAGTCAGTGATGGGGACACACACAGTGATGGGAATACAGTCAGTGATGGGGATACAGTCAGTGATGGGGTCACAGTCAGTGATGGGGATACAGTCAGTGATGGGAATACAGTCAGTGATGGGAATACAGTCAGTGACGAGGATGCAGTCAGTAATGGGAATACCGTCAGTGATGGGGACACAGTCAGTGATAGGGGTACAGTCAGTGATGGGAATACAGTCAGTGATGGGGGCACAGTCAGTGATGGGGACACAGACAGTGATGGGGTCACAATCAGTGATGGGAATACAGTCAGTGATGGGGACACAGTCAGTGAAGGGGACACAATCAGTAATGGGAATACAGTCAGTGATGGGGACATACACAGTGATGGGAATACAGTCAGTGATGGGGATACACACAGTGATGGGAATACAATCAGTGATGGTGACACAGTCAGTGATGGGGACACAATCAGTGATGGGAATTCAGTCAGTGATGGGGACACACACAGTGATGGGAATACAGTCAGTGATGGGGTCACAGTCAGTGATGCGGACTCAGTCAGTGATGGGGACACAATCAGCGATGGGAATACAGTCAGTGATGGGGATACAGTCAGTGATGTGGGCACAGTCAGTGATGGGGTCACACACAGAGATGGGAATACCGTCAGTGATGGGGATACAGTCAGTGATGGGGACACTGTTAGTGATGGGGACACAGACAGTGATGGGGACAAAATCAGTGATGGGAATACAGTCAGTGATGGGGACACAGTCAGTGATTTGGATACAGTCAGTGATGGGGACACAGTCAGTGATGGGGCTACAATCAGAGTTGGGAATACAATCAGTGATGGGGACACAATGAGTGATGGGAATACAGTCTGTGTGGGGACATAGTCAGTGATGGGGACGCAGTGAGTGATGGGAATATAGTCAGTGATGGGGACATAGTCAGTGATGGGGCTCCGTTAGTGATGGGGACGCAGTGAGTGATGGGAACACAGTCAGTGATGGGGGCACAGTCAGTGAAGGGGACACACACTGTGATGGGAACACAGTCAGTGATGGGGATACAGTCAGTGATGGGAATACAGTCAGTGATTGGGGCACAGTCAGTGATCGGGGTACAATCAGTGATGGGAATACAGTCAGTGATGGGAATACAGTCAGTGATGGGGACTCATTCAGTGATAGGGCTACAGTCAGTGATGGGAATACAGTCAGTGATGGGAATACAGTCAGTGATGGGGACACACACAGAGATGGGGATACAGTTAGTGATGGGGCTACAGTCAGAGATGGAGATACAGTCAGTGATGGGGACACAGTTAGTAATGGGGACGCAGTCAGTGATGGGAATGCAGTCAGTGATGGGGATACAGTCAGTGATGGGGTCACAATCAGTGATGGGAATACAGTCAGTGATGGGGACACACACAGAGATGGAGATACAGTCAGTGATGGGGACACAGTTAGTAATGGGGACGCAGTCAGTGATGGGAATGCAGTCAGTGATGGGGACACAGTCAGTGATGGGGCTACAGCCAGTGATGGGAACACAGTCAGTGATGGGGAGACAATCAGTGATGGGGATACAGTCAGTGATGGGGACACACACAGTGATGGGAATGCAGTCAGTGATGGGGATACAGTCAGTGATGGGGACACAATCAGTGATGGGAATACTGTCAGTGATGAGGACACACACAGTGATGGGGACACAGTCAGTGATGCGGATACAGTCAGTGATGGGGACACAGTCAGTGATGGGGACACAATCAGTGGTGGGAATACAGTCAGTGATGGGGACACGCACAGTGATGTGGACAGAGTCAGTGATGGGGATACAGTCAGTGATGGGGATAAAGTCAGTGATGCGAATACAGTCAGTGATGGGGCTCAGTTAGTGATGGGGACACATTCAGTGAAGGGACACAATCAGCGAAGGGAATACAGTCAGTGAAGGGGGCACAGTCAGTGATGAGAATACAGTCAGTGATGCGGATAAAGTCAGTGATGGGGATACAATCAATGATGGGGGCACAGTCAGTGATGCGGACACAGTCAGCGATGGGGACACAATCAGTGATGGGAATACAGTCAGTGATGGGGATACAGTCAGTGATGGGAATACTGTCAGTGATGGGGACACCGTTAGTGATGGGGACACAGTCAGTGATGGGGTGACAATCAGTGATGGGAATACAGTCAGTGATGGGGACACAGTCAGTGATGGGAATACAGTCAGTGATGGTGTCACAACCAGTGATGGAAATACAGTCAGTGATGGGGACACAGTCAGTGATGGGGTTACAGTCAGTGATGGG
>NW_025214569.1:1842-15028 GCF_004010195.1 Chiloscyllium plagiosum | reverse complement strand
TATCAGAGAGTTCACAGTGTGTCTCAGAGAGTGTCAGAGTGTGTCACAGTGAGTGTCACAGTGTGTCTCAGAGAGTGTCATAGTGTGTCAGAGAATGTCACCATGTGTGAGAGAGTGTCACAGTGTGTCACAGAAAGTATCACAGTCTGTCACAGTCGGACAGAGAGTGTCACAGTGTGTCAGAGAGTGTCACAGTGTGTCTCAGAGAATGT
Source organism: Chiloscyllium plagiosum (assembly GCF_004010195.1). Taxonomy (NCBI): domain Eukaryota; kingdom Metazoa; phylum Chordata; class Chondrichthyes; order Orectolobiformes; family Hemiscylliidae; genus Chiloscyllium; species Chiloscyllium plagiosum. The sequence goes on along the minus strand of NW_025214569.1, from coordinate 14,816 downwards.
CACAGTGTATCAGAGAGTCTCACGTGTGTCTCAGAGAGTGTCAAAGAGTGTCACAGTATGTCTCAGAGAGTGTCACAGTGTGTCCCAGAGAGTGTCAGAAAAAGTCAGAGAATGTCACAGTGTGACATAGTTTGTCAGAGAGTGTCATAGTGTGTCTCAGAGAGTGTCAGAGAGAGTCAGATTGTGTCACAGTCTGACTCAGAGAGTGTCAGACCGGGTCAGAGAGTGTCACAGTGTATCTCAGGGATGGTCACAGTGTGTCAAAAACTGTTATCGTGTATCAGAGAGTGTCACACTCTGTCAGAGAGTGTCATGGTGTTTCTCAGAGAGCGTCAGAGAGTCTCATAGTGTGTCTCAAAGTGTCAGAGAGAGTCAGAGAGTGTCTCAGTCTGTTACAGTGTGTCAGAGTGTCACAATGTGCCTCAGAGAGAGTCAGAGAATGTCAGACAATGTCACAGTGTTTCATAATCTGTCAGAGAGTGTCATAGTGTGTCATAGTGTGCCTCAGAGAGTGTCATAGAGTGTTACAGAGAATCTTACAGTGTATTTCAGAGTTTGTCAGACGGAGTCAGAGAGTGTCACAGTGAGTCATACTGTGTCTGAGAGAGTGTCAGACAGGGTCAACGTTTTTCTCAGACAGGGTCACAGTCTGTCAGAGAGTATTACAGTGTGTCTCTGAGAGTGACAGAAAGAGTCAGAAAGTGTCACAGTGTGTCTCAGTGAGTGTCAGAGAGAGTCAGAGAGTGTCACAGTCTATCACAGAGAGAGTCAGAGAGTGTCCCACTGAGGCTCAGGGAGTGTCAGAGAAAGACAGAGTGTCATAGTGTGTCTAAGACAGTGTCAGAGAGAGTCAGAGAGTGTCACAGTGTGTTTTTGAGAGTGTCACTGTGTGTCACAGAGAGTGTCAGAGAGTCCCATAATGTGTATCAGAGAGTGTCACAGTGTGTCTCAGAGAATATCACAGTTTGTCTAAGAGAGAGTCAGAGTGTTTCACAGTGTGTCACATTGTGTCTCAGAGAGTGTCAGAGATGGTCAGAGTTTGTCTCAGAGAGAGTCACAATCTGTCAGAAAGTGTCCCAGTGTGTCTCAGAGAGTGTCACAATGTCTCAGAAAAAGTCATCGTGTGTGGGAGAGTGTCACAGTCGTTCAGAGAGTGTCAACGTGTGTCAAAGAGTGTCACAGTCTGTCACAGAGAGTGTCAGAGAGTCCCAAAATGTGTCTCAGAAAGACAGAGAGAGGCAGAGAATGAGACAGTGTTTCTCAAAGAGTGTCAGAGAGGTTCAGAGAGTTCCACAGTGTGTCTCAGAAACACAGTGTGTCTAAGCGAGTGTCACAGTCTGTGAGACAGTGTCATAGTGAGCCAGAGAGTGTCACAGTATTTTTACGATAGTGTCAGAGAGGGTCAGAGAGTGTCACAGTGTGTCACAGTCTGTCAGAGAGTGTCACAGTGTGTCTCAGAGAGTCAGAAAATGTCAGTGTGTCTCAGGGAGTGTCACAGTGTGTCAGAGAAGGTTACAGTGTATTTCAGAGTAAGACAGAGGGAGTCAGAACGTGTCACAGTCTGCCTTTGAGAGTTTCACTGTGTGTCTAAGAGAGTGTCAGAGAATCCCATAATGTGTCTCAGAGCGTGTCACAGTGTATCTCAGAGAGTATCACAGTGTGTCTAAGAGAGTGTCAGAGAGAGTCAGAGAGTTCACGGCGTGTCACAGTCTGTCAGACAGTGTCACAGAGAGTCAAAAATGTCACCGTGTGTCTAAGAGAGTCTCAGAGTGTCACAGTGTTTCAGACAGTCAGAGAATGTCACAGTGTGTCTCAGAGAGTCAGAGAGAGTCAGAAAGTGTCACAGTGTGTCTCAGAGAGAGTCAGAGCGTGTCGCAGTCTGTCAGAGAGTGTCACAGTGTGTCTAAGAGAGTCTCAGTGTGTCACAGTGTTCACAGCCAGTCAGAGTATCACAGAGTGTCTCGGAGAGTGTCAGAGAGTGTCAGAGAGTTCACAGCATGTCACAGTCTGTCAGAGAGTGTCACAGAGAGTCAGAGAGTGGCACAGTGTGTCTAAGAGAGTCTCAGAGCGTCACAATGTTTCACAGTCAGTCAGAGAGTGTCATAGTGTGTCTCAGAGAGTCAGAGAGAGTCATAAAGTGTCACAGTGTGTCTCAGAGAGAGTCAGAAAGTGTCACAGTCTGTCTCAGAGAGAGTCAGAGAGTGTCACCGTCTGTCAGAGAGTGTCACAGTGTGACTCAGAGAGTGTCATAGTGTGTCTCAGAGAGTCAGAAAGTGTCACAGTCTGTCTCAGAGAATGTCACAGTGTGTCACAGTCTGTCAGAGAAGATTACAGTGTATTTCAGAGTGAGTCAGAGAGTCAGAAAGTGTCACAGTCTGCCGTTGAGATTGTTGCAGTGTGTCACAGTCTATCTGAGAGGTCACTGTGTGCCTCAGAGAGTGTCAGAGAGTGTCAAAGTTTCACAGTGTGTCACAGTCTGTCATTGAGTGTCACAGTGTGTCTCAGAGAGTGTCAGAGCGGGTCAGAAAGTGTCACGGTCTGTCACAGAGTGTGTCACAGTGTGTCACAGTCTGTCAGAGAGCGTCACAGTGTGTCATACTGTGTCTCAAAGAGTGTCAGAGAGGGTCAGCGTTTGTCTCAGTGTCACAGTCTGTCACAGTCTGTCAGTGAATGTCACAGTGTGCATCAGAGAGGGTCAGAGAGTGTCACAGTGTGTCTCAGAGAATGTGAGAGAGTCAAAAAATGTCACAGTGTTTCACAGTGTGCTTCAGAGAGTGAACCAGTGTCTCAGAGAGAGGCAGAGAGTGTCACAGTGTGTCTTAGAGAGTGTCACAGTGTGTTTCAGAGAGTGTCATAGTGTCTCAGAGAATACCACCATGTTTCAGAGAGTGTCACAGTCGGTTAGAGAGTGTCACAGTGTGTCACGGAGAGTAACAAAGTGAGTTTCAGAGAGAGTCAGAGAGTATCACAGTTGTTGTGGTTCTGTTCACCGAGCTGGGAAGTTATGTTGCAAACGTTTCGTCCCCTGTCGAGGTGACAACCTCAGTGCTTGGGAGCCTCCTGTGAAGCGCTTCTGTGATGTTTCCTCCAGCATTTATAGTGGCCTGTCTTTGCCGCTTCCGGTTGTCAGTTCGAACTGTCCGCTGTAGTCGCCGGTATATTTTGTCCAGGTCGATGTGTTTGTTGATAGAGTCTATGGATGAGTGCCATGTCTCTAGGAATTCCCTGGCTGTTCTTTGTTGGCTTGCCCTATAATGGTAGTGTTGTCCCAGTCGAATTCATGTTGCTTGTCATCTGCGTGTGTGGCTACGAAAGATAGCTGGTCGTGTCTTTTCGTGGCTAGTTGGTGTTCATGGATACGGATCGTTAGCTGTCTTCCTATTTGTCCTATGTAGTGTTTTGTGCAGTCCTTGCATGGGATTTTGTACACTACATTAGTTTTGATCATTTTGGGTATCGGGTCCTTCGTCCTGGTGAGTTGTTGTCTGAGAGTGGCTGTTGGTTTGTGTGCCGTTATGAGTCCTAGGGGTCGCAGTAGTCTGGCTGTCAGTTCTGAGATGCTCCTGATGTCTGGTAGTGTGGCTAATCCTTTGGGTTGCGGCATGTCCTCGTTCCGTAATCTTTCTCTTAGGCATCTGTTGATGAAGTTGCGCGGGTATCCGTTTTTGGCGAATACCTTGTATAGGTGTTCCTCTTCCTCTTTTTGCAGTTCTGGAGTGCTGCAGTGTGTTGTGGCCCTTTTGAATTGTGTCCTGATGCAGCTTCGTTTGTGGATGTTGGGGTGGTTACTTTCATAGTTCAGGACTTGGTCTGTGTCTGTGGCTTTCGTGTGTAACTTTGTAGTGAATTCTCCGTTCGGTGTTCTCTGTACCATCACGTCTAGGAATGGGAGTTGGTTGTCCTTTTCTTCTTCTCTCGTGAATTGGATTCCTGTAAGTGTGGCGTTGATGATCCGGTGTGTTTTCTCTATTTCTGTGTTTTTAATGATTACAAAGGTATCATCCACATATCTGACCCAGAGTTTGGGTTGAATTTGTGGTAAGACTGTTTGTTCTAACTTTTGCATTACTGCTTCTGCTCTGAGTCCCGAGATCGGTGAGCCCATGGGTGTTCCGTTGATTTGTTCGTGTATCTGGTTGTTGAATGTGAAGTGTGTTGTGAGGCACAAGTCCAGTAGTTTAAGTATGCCGTCTTTGTTGATAGGTTCAACGTCCTGTTGTCTGTTATGTCTGTTCAGCAGGTTAGCTATTGTTTCTCTAGCTAGGGTTTTGTCGATACAGGTGAACAGTGCCGTTACGTCGAATGAGCCCATAGTTTCTTCCTTGTCTATGTTTATATTTCTGATGATGTCCAAGAATTCCTGTGTTGATTGTATCGATTTTCTGGATCCGCTGATCAGGTGTTTCAGTTTCTGCTATAGTTCTTTAACCAGTTTGTGTGATGGTGTCCCTGGTAGTGATACTATGGGTCTGAGTGGGATGTCTGGTTTGTGCACTTTAGGTAGTCCATGGAATCTGGGGGTGTTGTTGCTTTTTGGTTTCATTCTCTGTAGGTCAAACCTGGTTATCTGTCCTTTTCTTTGTAGATTCCTCAGTGTGTTGTTTATTCTATTGCTGAGCAGTGGGGAGGGGTCAAACTCCCTCTTTTGGTAGGTGTTGGTATCTGCAAGTAGTTGTGCTTTTTGGATGGACTCTGCTTTGTCCAGGATGACCGTAATTCTGCCTCTGTCTGCTGGTAGTATGATTATGTTCTTATCGTTTCTTAGTGATTTTAGTGCTTACCTCTCCTTTGTGTTGAGGTTATGTCAGAGAGCGTCAGAGAGCATCAGAGAGTGTCACAGTTTATCTCCGAGAGGGTAAGAGTGTGTCACAGTGTGTCACAGTCTTTTTCTTGTTATCAGAGGTACGATACTTTGTCTCACTGCTTGTTGTGTCTCTTCTGTCAGTCCATTGTTCCTGAGTGTGCAGTCTAGTGCTGCTAGGAATTTTGCTGTCTTGGCGTCTCTGTGGTTGTAGTTGAGTCCCTTGGCAAAACTAATGTAGTGTACAAAATCCCATGCAAGGACTGCACAAAACACTATATAGGACAAACAGGAAGACAGCTAACGATCCGTATCCATGAACACCAACTAGCCATGAAACGTCACGACCAGCTGTCCTTAGTAGCCACACATGCAGATGACAAGCAACATGAATTCGACTGGAACAACACTACCATTATAGGGCAAGCCAAACAGAGAACAGCCAGGGAATTCCTAGAGGCATGGCACTCATCCACAGACTCTATCAACAAACACATCGACCTGGACCGAATATACCAGCCGCTACAGTGGACAGCTAGAACTGATAACCGGAAGCGGCAGTGACAGGCCACTATAAATGCTGGAGGAAACATCACAGAAGCGCTTCACAGGAGGCTCCCAAGCACTGAGGATGTCACCTAGACAGGGGACGAAACGTTTGCAACACAAATTCCCAGCTCGGTGAACAGAACCACAACAACGAGCACCCGAGCTACAAATCTTCTCTCATACTTTGAATATCACAGCGTGTCTTAGAGAGGGTCATCGAGTGTCACAGTGTGTCTCAGAGTGTCAGAGAGAGTCAGCGAGTGTCACCGTGTGTCTAAGAGATTGTCAGAGAACGTCAGAGAGTGTCACAGTTTGTCTCTGAGAGGGTAAGAGTGTGTCACAGTGTGTCACAGTCTGTCAGAGAGTGCCACATTGTGTTTCAGAGAGTGACAGAGAGAGTCACAGAGTGTCATAGTGCATCTCAAAGAGTGTCAGAGAGAGGCACAGAGTGTCACAGCTTGTCTCAGAGTGTCAGAGAGAGACACAGAGTATCACAGTGTGTCTCAGAGAGTGTCACAGTGTCACAGAGAATTTCACCATGTGTCAGAGTGTGTCACAGTTGGTCAGAGAGTGTTACAGTGTGTGAGGGAGTGTCACAGTCTGTCATAATCTGTCAGAGAGTGTCACCTTGTGTTTCGGAGAGTGTCAGAGAAAGAGTCAGAGTCACAGTGTGTCACAGAGTGTCTCAGCGTGTCAGAGAGAGAGGCTGAGAGTGTCACAGTCTGTTAGAGAGTGTCACAGTGCGTCTCCGAGAGTGTCACAGTGTGTCCCAGAGAGTCAGAGAGAGCCAGAAAGTGTCACAGTGTGTCTCAGAGAGTGTCACAATGTCTCAGAGAATGTCATCGTGTGTCAGGGAGTGTCACAGTCAGTCAGTGTCACGGTGTGTCAGAGAGTGTCAAAATGAGTCTCAGGGAATCAGAGAGAGATGGAATGTGTCAGAGTGTGTCACAGAGAGCATCAGAGTATCTCAGAATATATGTCACAGTGTGTCAGAGAGTGTCACAGTGTGTCTCAGAGAGTGTCAGAGAGAGTCATAGAGTGTGACAGTGTGTCTCAGAGAAGGTCAGAGTGCGTCACAGTGTGTAACAGTCTGTCAGAGAGTGTCACAGTTTGCCTCAGAGTGTGTCAGAGAAAGACAGAGAATGTTAGAGAGGATCATAGTGTGACTCAGAGATAGAGACAGTCAGAGATTGTCACAGTGCATCTCAAAGTGTCAGAGAGAATCACATAGTGTCACAGTGTGTCTCAAAGTGTCAGAGATAATCAGATAGTGTCACAGTGTGCCTAATAGAGTGTCATAGTGTGTCACAGTCTGTCAGAGAGTTTCACAGTGTGTCTCAGAGAGTGTCTGAGGGGGTCAGAGAGTGCCGCAGTGTGTCTCCGAGAGTCTCACACTGTGTAACAGAGAGTGCCACAGTGTGTCACAGTCTGTCAGAGAAGGTTACAGTGTATTTCAGGGAGTGTCAGAGAAAGTCAGAGAGTGTCACAGTGAATCATACTGTGTCTCAGAGAGTGTCAGTGTTTGCCTCAGAGAGGGTCACAGTCTGTCAGAGAGTGTTACAGTGTGTCTCAGAGAGTGACAGAAAGTCACAAAGTGTCACAGTGTTTCTCAGAGACTGTCAGAGAGAGTCACAGAGTGTCATAGTGTGTCTCAGAGAGGTAGAGAGAGTCACAGAGAGTCACAGTGTGTCTCAGAGAGTCAAAGATTCACAGAGTGTCACATTGTGTTTCGGAGAGTGTCAGAGAGAGAGTCAGAGAGTGTCACTGTGTGTCTTAGAGAGTGTCAGAGAGTGTCGCCGTGTGTCTAAGAGAGTGTCAGAGAGCATCAGAGAGTGTCACAGTATGCCTCAGAGAGTGTCAGAGAAAGTCAGAGTATGTCATAGTGTGTCATAGACTGTTAGAGAGAATCATAGTGTGACTCAGAGATAGTCAGAGAGTGTCAGTGTGTCTTAAAGAGTGTCACAGTGTCACAGTGAATTTCACCATGTGTCAGAGTGTGTCACAGTCGTCAGAGAGTGTTATAGTGTGTCAGGGAGTGCCACAGTCTGTCAGAGAGTGTCACATTGTGTTATGGGGGAGTGTCAGAGAAAGTCAGAGAGTGCCACAGTGTGTCTCAAAGAGTGTCAGTGAGGGTCTGCGAATGTCACAGTGTGTATCAGAGTCTCAGAGATAGTTACAGAGTATCACAGTGTATCTCAGAGTGTCAGAGAGAGACAGAGAGTGTCACAGTATGCCTAAGAGAGTGTCACAGTGCATCTGAGAGCGGGTCAGAGTATGTCACAGTCTGTCAGAGAATGTCACAGTGTGTCATCGCCGGCCACACACCGGCGCCTGCCTGACCCTCACTGCCATCCACACACGAAACACAGCCGGACACTCACTGACATCTACACACTGCCCCCGGCCTAACCCTCACTGCCATACGCACACCGCTCCCAGCCTGACCCTCACAGCCATCCACAAACCGTTCCCAACCTGACTCTCAACGCCATCCCGCACCCCCCCAGCTTGACTCTCACCGCCGTACACACACCGCCACCAGCCTGTCCCTCACCACCATCCTGCACCAACACATCGCACCCAGCCTCACCCTCACCGCTGTCTACACACCGCCCCCAGCCTGGCACTCTGCACAGTCCACACACCGCCACCAGCCTGACCCTCATCACCACCCACACACTGACCCCAGCCGGACCCTCAACATCGCCCACACACCATCCCCAGACTGACCCTCATTGACGTCAAATACAGCGCCATCAGCCTGACCCTCACACCATCCACACTGCCCACAGCCTGAACCTCATCACCGACCACACACCGCCCCCAGCCTGACCCGCACCGTCGTACACAAACCGCCCCCAGCCTGACCCGCACCGTTGTACACACACCGCCCCACAGCCTGAGCCTCACCGCCGTCCACTCACTGCCCACAGACTGACCCTCACCGTCGTTTACACGCCGACACCAGCCTGATCCTCCCCTCCGAACACACACCAACCCCTGCCTGCCACCCAACAACCCGCCCCAACCTGAACTTCACAGCCACCCACACACTGCTCCCAGCCTGACCCTCACCGCAGACCACACAATGCCCCCAGCCTGACGCTCACCACCGTCTACATACTGCCTGCAGCCTGACCTTCATCGCCATCCACTAACCGTCCCAAACCTGACTCTCACCGCTGTCCCGCACCATTCCAGGCTGACCCACACCACCATCCAGCAACCACACCCAACCTGACCCTCACTCCCATTCACACACCATCCCCAGCCTGACTCTCACCGCCGTACAGGCACCATTCCAGGCTGACCCACACCACCGTTCACCAACCACACCCAACCTGACCCACACTACCATCCACACACCATCCCCAGCCTGACTCTCACCGTCATCCACACTCCATCCCCAGCCTGACCCTCACCGCCATCCACACACCATCCCCAGCCTGACCCTCACTGCCATCCACACACCATCCCCAGCCTGACCCTCACTGCCATCCTCACACCATCCCCAGCCTGATTCTCACCACCATCCACACACTATCCCCAGCCTGACTCACACCGCCATCCACACAGCATCCCCAGACTGACCCTCACCGCCACCCACACGGCATCCCCAGCCTGACTCTTACCGCCATCCACACACCATCCACAGCCTGACTTTCACCGCCATCCACACACCATCCCCAGCCTGACCCTCACTGCCATCCTCACACCATCCCCAGCCTGACTCACACCGCCATCCACGCAGCATCCCCACCCTGACTCTCACCGCCATCCACACAGCATCACCAGCCTGACACTCACCGCCATCCACACTCCATCCCCAGGCTGACCATCATTGACGTCAAACACACCACCCCCAGCCTGACCCTCACTGCCGTCCAAACGCTGCCCCCAGCCTGACCCTCACTGCCATCCTCACACCATCCCCAGCCTGACTCACACCGCCATCCACGCAGCATCCCCACCCTGACTCTCACCGCCATCCACACAGCATCGCCAGCCTGACACTCACCGCCATCCACACTCCATCCCCAGGCTGACCATCATTGACGTCAAACACACCGCCCCCAGCCTGACCCTCACTGCCGTCCAAACGCTGCCCCCAGCCTGACCCACACCACCTCCCACACGCCGACCCCAAATTGACCCTCACCACCATCCAACACCGCTCCCAGCCTGACCCTCACCGCCGTCCAAACGCCGCCCCCACTCTGAACCTCACTACCATCCACAAACCACCTCCGGCCTGACCCTCACTGCCGCCTCCAGCCTGACCCTCACCATCGACCACACACCGACACTAAATTGACCCTTACCACCATTCAACATCGCCTCCAACCTGACCCTCACCACCATCCTCACACCACCGCCAGCCTGAACCTCATCGCCATCCACACACCATCCCCAGCCTGACACTCACCGCCATTCCACACACCATCCCCAGCCTGACCCTCACTGCCATCCACACACCGCCCCCAGCCAGACCCGCATCATCGTACACACGCCTAAACCACCTGATACTCCACTCTGAACACACACGCCATCCACACACCGCCCCCAGCCAGACCCTCACCGCCATCCACCCACCATCCCCCGCCTGAACCTCACTGCCATCCACACACCGCCCCCAACCTGACCCGCACCATCGTACACACGCCTAAACCACCTGATACTCCACTCTGAACACACACCAACCCCAGCCTGACACCCACCGCCACCCAACACTGCCCCTAGCCTGAACCTCAACATCGCCCAGACACCATCCCCAGGCTGACCCTCATTGACTTCGAACACTCTGGCCCCAGCCTGACCCTCACTGCCGTCCAAAGGCCGCCCCAGCCTAACCCTCGCCACCTCCCACACACCGACACCAAATTGACACTCACCAGCACCCAACACCGCTCCCAGCCTGACCCTCACCGCCGTCCACAGACCACCTCCAACCTGACGCTCACTGCCGCCTCCATGCCTGACCCTCATCATCGCCCACACACCGACCCCAAATTGGCCCTCACCACCATCCAACACCGCCCCCAGTCTGATCCTCACCGCCATCCTCACACTACACCCAGCTTGAACCGCTTTACCATACACACACCGCCCCCAGCCTGACCACAACTGCTGTCCACTGTCTGCACCCATCCTGATCCCCACCGATGTCCACCAACTGCACCCAAACTGACCCTCACTGTTGTCCACACACCACTCCCAGTCTAACACTCACCGCCATTTACACACCACGCCCAGCCTGACCCTCACCGCTGTCTACATACTGTCCCCAGCCTGTCTCTCACTGCAGACCACATATCGCACGTAGCCTAACGCTCACTGCCGTCCACACGCCACTCCCAGCCTTTCTCTCACCGCCGTCGAACACCGTCACCTGCCTCACCCTCACCATCATCCACACACCGTCACCAGCCTGACCCTCACAGCCGTCCACACACCACCCCCAGGCTGACCCTCATTGACGTCCAAACGCCGCCCCCAGCCTGACCCACACCACCTCCCACACACCGACGCCAAATTGACCCTTACCACCATTCAACACTGCTCCCAGCCTGACCCTCACCGCAGTCCAAACACCGCCGTCAGCCTGAAGCTCACTACCATCCACAGACCACCCCCAGCCTGACCCTCACTGCCGCCTCCAGCCTGACCCTCACCATCGCCCACACACCGACCCTAAATTGACCCTCAGCGCCATCCACACACCATCCCCAGCCTGACCCTCACCGCCATCCACACACCTTCCCCAGCCTGACTCTCACCGCTATCCAAACACCGCCCCCAGCCTGACTCTCACCGCCATCCACACACCATCCCCAGCCAGACCCTCACCGCCATCCATCCACCATCCCCCGCCTGAACCTCACTGCCATCCACACACCACCCCCAACCTGACCGCACCGTCGTACACACGCCTAAACCACCTGATCCTCCACTCTGAACACACACCAACACCAGCCTGACACCCACCACCACCCAACACTGCCCCCAGCCTGAACCTCAACATCGCCCAGATACCATCCCCAGGCTGACCCTCATTGACTTTGAACACTCTGGCCCCAGCCTGACCCTCCCTGCCGTCCAAAGGCCGCCCCAGCCTGACCCTCACCGCCGTCCACAGACCACCCCCAGCCTGACACTCACTGCCGCCTCCATGCCTGACCCTCATCATCGCCCACACACCGAACCCAAATTGGCCCTCACTGCCATTCAACACCGCACCCAGTCTGACCCTCACCACCATCCTCACACTACACCCAGCTTGAACCTCATCACCATGCACACACTGCCCCCAGCCTGACCACCACTGCTGTCCACTCTCTGCACCCAACCTGATCCCCACCGATGTCCACCAACCGCCCCCAGATTGACCCTCACTGTTGTCCACACACCACCCCCAGCCTAACACTCACCGCCATTTACAACCACCCCCAGTCTGACCCTCACCGCTGTCTTTATTCTGCCCTCAGCCTCACCCTCACCACCGTCCACACAAGCCTGACCCTCACCACCATCCACACACCGCCCCCAGCCTGACCACCACTGCCGTCCACTCTCTGCGCCCAACCTGATCCCCACCGATGTCCCCACACCGCACCCAGCCTGACCCTCACCGCCATCTCCACACCACCTCCAGCCTGACCCTCACCGCTGTCTACATACTGCCCCCAGCCTCAGCCTCACCACCGTCCACCAACTGGCCCCAGCCTGACCCTCACCACCATCCACACACCGCCCCCAGCCTGACCACCACTGCCGTCCACTCTCTGCGCCCAACCTGATCCCCACCGATGTCCCCACACCGCACCCAGCCTGACCCTCACCGCCATCTCCACACCACCTCCAGCCTGACCCTCACCGCTGTCTACATACTGCCCCCAGCCTCAGCCTCACCACCGTCCACCAACTGGCCCCAGCCTGAACCTCACCACCATCCACACACCGCCCCCAGCCTGACCACCACTGCCGTCCACTCTCTGCGCCCAACCTGATCCCCACCGATGTCCCCACACCGCACCCAGCCTGACCCTCACCGCCATCTCCACACCACCTCCAGCCTGACCCTCACCGCTGTCTACATACTGCCCCCAGCCTCAGCCTCACCACCGTCCACCAACTGGCCCCAGCCTGACCCTCACCACCATCCACACACCGCCCCCAAGCTGCAGCATCCACAAAACACCCCCAGGCTGACCCGCACCGTCGCACACACTCCGCCTCCGGCTTGACCCTCACCGCCGTCCACACACCACCACCGGCCTGCAACATCCACGCATTGCCCCCAGCCTGACCCCCACTGCCGTCCAAAGGCCGCCCCAGCCTGACCCTCACCACCTCCCACACACCGACCCCAAATTGACCCTCACCACAATCCAACACCGCTCCCAGCCTGACCCTCACCGCCATCCACGGACCACCCCCAGCCTGACGCTCACTGCCGCCTCCATGCCTGACCCACACCATCGCCCACACACCAACCCGAAATTGGCCCTCACTGCCATCCAACGCCATCCCCAGCCTGACACTCACCGCCATCCACACACAATCCCCAGCCTGACTCTCACTGCCATCCACACACCACCCCCAGCCAGACCCTCACCGTCATCCA